>NW_019417117.1:240283-297360 GCF_000390285.2 Anoplophora glabripennis
ACGTCCTCTACTGGCGGTGGAGCACCCAGCCGAACCAGCAGTTTCAGTAAAGGGGCGCACAGCGTTTGTCGAACGACGGCGGTGGAGCACCCAGCCAAACCGTCACCGATAACGCTGCTGCCGTACGAGCCTGCACTCAACGTCTTCCGCTGGCGGTGGAGCACCCAGCCAAACCAGCAGTTCGGTCGATGTGACGGACAACGTTCGTTGAACGAGGGCGGTGGAGCACCCAGCCAAACCCTCGCCGACAACGCTGTGGTCGTACTGTCTTGCCAGAGTTCAAAAACGGCCAGACTTATACCATAGCAGGACAAGTAAATATAGGAAAATACAATTTGCTTACTTATTCCGGACGGTTGCTTCTGGCAGCGAACTCCTTGGGTCGGGTGGCGGTCTCTGGTCGGTGTTCAGGTCCTCGGGGTGGTCCTCAGGTTGGCGTTGGAGTTCTTCGAGTTCTGGCAGCGAACTGAGGATCTTCGTGCAGGAACGGTGGTTTTATTGTCCCAATCCCCCCTTGACTAGGCAGGAGTCGTGGTGGGACTATGCGCGCGGCCCTCGACAGAGTGGGGCAGCGGACGGTTTCGGCTCGACTCGCGGTTAATTGCTCTCACCCAATTAAACTAATTAAATAAATAACTGGCCAGCGGCCTTACAAAAATCGGAAAATAATAATGCTTCATTACAACCATAGTTTAGAAACACCCTGTATACTGTATTCTTTCAAAGAAATATCTTGTTTTAACATCAGCTTCTACAAAGATCAATTAATTCGTTAGCCAAATTTGATACCTAATTCTTTGTTGACATAACAGACACTCTAACCTGAAAAAAATATTCTGAAATACTTTCCTGATACACTCGTAGGCGAAATTTAACTCGGAACATTTCGAGAATTTCTATAAGACAGTTGTAAATCATTTATATTTCTGTTATTCGGAGATGATTCATCTGGATAACTTTTCTTCTGTTTGAAAACATTTCATACATAGCGGGATGAAATGTAAACGAAACCGACCGTTGGATATCACCCGTTGGGATAGACGTGAAATTTTTAACATTAACTGAAAAGAGGCTGACGGACCGTTTCTTAAAAAAATATATCACGAGAAATTGTTGCTCATTTGCCTTTCTCCCACGCGTTCGAAGCCGAAATTGTACACAGCCTGCTAAGCTGCTTTATAAAAGGAGTCATTTTTTATTCGAGCAGATCCATGTTGGAGTTTTTTCCGTTCTTTGGGGAGTCTCGGTGGATTTATTTATTAAAAATTTCTTGGTATTCACAGAAAAATCTCAAGAAATTTAAATTTCTTAAATTTTAAACTTCAGCTAAATTCAAAGAGCTTATTTCGGTCTTTGTCATACAGAAATTGCTTATCTGCACCTCCAGTTAAATTATATATCTGTAATTACTACATTAAATCGCAGGAGTAAGCCTAAAGAATTCCTGAATAAATATTTCAGTTTACCAAAAATAATCCTCTCCTACGGGGAAAAATGTTAATATACAAGGTGTTTCTGAAATAAGTGTGTTCCTCGAAAAGGGCAATAAAGGGCGCGAAAATGAGCAACTTTTATTAAGCACCTTGGTGGTCCAAATGCTTCTATTTTCGAGAAAATTAATTAAGAAAATTAACCATAATTCTAAAACGACCTTGTGCATCTTGTGCACATGCCCGGCCAAAATGCTTCGGATTCGCTACATGCCTGAAGCGCTTCTCTAATTGGCTGACGTTCCACGTGACTTCCATAATCAAGCAAACTTGTCGTTTGTATGCGGTCCGTTACTGTAACAGACGACAACGTACATAAGTCTAAATAAAGTAGCACTTATTTCATGACTAGCTCATGACTAGTTTTCATTGTACCGCCTATTTACTGCTTTCTGATTGGTCGGTACATTTGACAACATTGTACCTCGTTCTTCACTTTCATGGCTCGATCCTTTTGTGTCAAGAATACAGTATAAATTTTATGACAGAACAGTAGTAGAGCGAAATTAGGGAACGTTCCCCAGGGAGCATTCTATTCTCTCACCGTCAAGAATAGAGCTCCAGTTTTGACGATAACTCCTTCAATTGCGCTCTAATTAACTGCTCATTAAGTGCTCATTTGGAAGGTCTTTTTGAGTACCACAAAAAACTCCCGGAGCGTTATACACGTAAAATTAAGGAGTTTCGATACCAAAAGAAAAATGGTAAGAATGTTTTCAAAGCAATTGAAATCTGTTAATAAATATGCAAACTGACTTGTGTAAAATTATCAGATCGATTGACAACGTGGTTTTTTTGAAAAATGATTTTAAAAATTATGCTCTTTTACACAGGCTCTTATGGGAGTTGGGAAAAAACTTTAATCAAACGTGAATATTGCTCTTAAAAATGGTTAGGATCGGAAAAATAAAATTGTAATTAAATAATTAAATATTACTAAACATTTTAAAACAATAAAAATATGCACTTACAATGTAATTATTGAGATAATAGATAACGTTTTGACAAATTCGAACAAACATCTGATCCAATGAAAGGAAATATGGCAACACTGTACGCTGTATTTAATGCTTCGACTGATGCGTTATATGTATTTGAATAGCTCGATTATAGATTATAAAATTATTCCAGTCGAAAATATCTGTAGTAATAATTAATATTAAATAAATTTTTCGTGATCTAAAGCAATATACTAGCAATTTGAAACAAAAATTGAAAGGATCTCTTTGCAAAACGAACAGTATAGATGTTATGTCATAATCTTCAATTTGACAAGTCGACGTCTCACTATCATACACTGAACTTCTTGATAGTTATCATATGGATTCTCGGTTTGCACATTTTATTTTATTCTCATCAATCCATATTCTCTTTTACACTCATTTTATATTACTTTTCAGTCATTACTTTTCCTTTGTACCTTGGTTGTTCATTCATGTTTACGGAATTCGCGCAAAGTTGACAGTAATGACAGTTGACCCAACTTTTACCACCACGCCATGGCAATGTTGCCAGATTTCATCCATAATTTTACAAGCTCGTAATGAATAAATAGACGCTTTTATTCAAATAAAAAGTGAACTGGCGTGTATTAAACACGAAAAAAATATGCAAGCTAATATGTGTTGTATAAATTTCATTCTAAATAGCATACTTAGTTCGCTGAAATTAATTTATATAAAGTTGGTACTGCAACAAGACTCCCGTGTATAAACATAGGCATACTCTCCGCACCGCCCGCCCCGTAAGAGGTGTATCGAACGTCCTTAATCCCTTTTCCGTTATTTGACGTTGAATACATCGATTCGAGTATTCCCCTCAAAACAAGACCCCTTCCACATCATATTTCGCTTTTTAAAAAACGATTTTTTGTGTTTATTTATAAGCTACATTTTTGTCCATTAAATTTTTTTTAATAAAATGCGTAGTTTTTGAGTTAGTCGCAAAAAATACTTTCAAAAAGTGTTTTTTTTTTTCACTCAAAATTCCAAGTTTTCAGTCGTGAATAACTAAATAACTATTGATTTCTCGAAAAAAAACTTCGAATATTTTTTGCTCAAAACTTGATTCTCTATCGATTTCCAGCGTTATTTTTGAAAAAAATTCCACCCCCGAGAAGGGGTGTCAACCCCCAACAGAGTGGAAGCGCCAATCGGCGCTATGTCACTAATGTTCACTGACCTTTTCTCTAACTATCTGCCAAATTTCAAGTCGATTGGTTCAGAACCAATTTTTTTGAGATTCCGGGGTCATTTTCCCCAAAATGGTGAGTGCTAACGCTAAATTTACTCGATAGGTATTCGTGTTCAGTTGATCCAAGAACACTACAATAACAGAGTCTGATAAAAAACAGACCACTTTTTTGTTTTGTACGCCTGCTGCTTTATCTTAGCCGAATACATGTAAATCTCCTGAAATCTATAGTTCCTAAGAGATGTCAAGTTTAAAATAGTTCGAATTTAATTCTATCTTCTTGCCCCCAGATAATACCGCCATTGGGTCCATTCGAAACAAGCGAGCGCTTAATAAATTGGACATCCAGAGCCTACTTCTATCCTTATGTATACGGTTTAGGGTCGTATATCAGAGAGCCAAAGCGGCCCTCCCATAATTGACTTAGGCTCGGATATTGCCGTATTATTTGCTTATTGGTTAAAAGCCCGCAACTAGCTGTGCCCTGATAGCTTCGCAGGTACCTGTATCGGAAAATGATTGGAATCTGGATTTCGTTCAAATTTAAAACCTAGGGATAAATTCGGGAATTTCAGGATACCTGAAATATTTGTTTATGTATAAAAAAACAGGTCGAATGTAATGGAACGGATATTTAATTGGAAATACCTTGTAGGTATACAGAGTGACATTGAATCCTTACCTGCTCATCATGGCTCTACGATAATTTGTTTACGTCAAGCTCCACTGTAACTTATTTACACTGTAAAAAGTAGTTTCTATACGGACGATGGACAATTCTGTTACACACTTAAATAAACAGAGAAAATTTTTTTTAAATAAAAGTTTATCGGAAAAGTGTGTTTTTTTTAAATATGGAAAAATACGGGTATATTCATGAAAAAAACTATTTCATGACGTCATCAACACAATTTTCGAAATATATAATTGCTATTCTTGATTTTTATTAACGATTTGTGCAGTGTGCTAACCTGTGAAAAGTTGATGTTTGCCGATGATTTGAAGTTATATTCTCGGATATCCAGTTTTCATAATTGTGATATGTTGCAACAGCAAATCCAACGTCTCGAAATGTGGTGTCAAACGAATAAGCTTTTTCTGAATATTTCAAAATGTAAAGTCTTAACATTTAGTCGTAAATCTGACGTATTGCAGCATCCGTATGCTATCAACAATGTAATATTAGAAAGAGCTGACAGCATAAGAGATTTGGGTGTTTGCTTCGATCATCGGCTTTCATTTGGTTGTCACATAAATAACATAATTAAATCAGCCTACACTACTCAAGGATTTATCATTCGCAACTGTAAGGGCTTTACTGATGCGTCTGTATTAACATCTTTATATTTTAGTTTGGTAAGAACGAAATTGGAATACGCATCGTTAATATGGAGCCCTATATACATGAAGTACATTATGGCTATTGAAAAGATTCAAAAGCATTTTTTAAAATATTTAGCATATAAGATCGATGGATATTATCCCGAAAGAGATTATAACTACTCTGCGTTATTAGATAGATTTAATTTTACTTCTTTGGAGAAACGTAGAAAATTAATGGCTGTTCAATTCTTGCACAAGTTGCTACATGGTAACATTGATTCATTAGTGCTACTCTCTCAATTGAATATAAATGTTCCCAGTCGTACATCCAGGCATAGTAGAACTTTTTCATGCAGAAGGGCTCGTACAAATTTATTGTCGAAGGCACCAATCAATGTAATGAGTTCTTATGGGAATGCAATCTCTGAAGTATGTGATATTTTTTTTGCGGTATGAATGAATTAAGAAATGTTGCACAGGCATCACTATAACATTTGCACTGTTATTTCATCTTTGGTATGTGTGTATATGTGTGTATGTCTATATTTGATTTGTATTTAGGCACTACTTAATTGTTTCTAAAATTATTATTTGCTTGCTCTGTAAATGGTTTATAACTGTTGGGCAATAAAGATTATTATTATTATTATTATATAAAACTTTAATTTTTGGGGCAAAATGCACTTCAAACCATGCCGCTTGAACTCCTTACTTCAAATTTTCAGTAACATTCTTCGGTACCCTGTAATATCATTGAGGCGTCAAATTTAGGACACCCTGTACATATTGTTAAGATATTATTATTTTATGAAAATATTAATTTTGTCAAATTTGTATTATGTATTGAGTGTTGCGTTATTTTAGTTTTGTTTTTGTAATAATTTTTTTTCTTTTTGATTAACTGTATATTGTTCCAAAATTTTCTTTTGTTTTACCTTGTATTTTTTGTTTTATCCCTTGCTAGCTGTTACTCAGATGTTTGTTTTATTTGAGATCTCAGGAGTCGGTTCTGTATCATTCATACATAAACTTGTTCAATGCAGCACGAAAATAGAGTTTTTAACTTTCTATACAATATTTATTTTAAATTATTAATTGGATTTCTTGAAAACAAAACTTCAACTTGTTGACTTGAGATTAGGAATAAACTAAATTTTTGTGTTTAACAATAATAAAGAATATTTTATTTTTCTACCTTTTCTATCTACTACAGTTTTATACAATACAAGGACCGTGCTTTTCAAAAAAAAAAAATAATTTACTATATTTTGAATTTCTTTGCTCATCGAATTTTTGGAGTTTTTATAGCTAGATTTAACTTGCTTGTATTCAATTTTGTTCAGGAAAGTCCTGTTATTTTTATTTATCCTTTTTCTAAGGTTTAATGCATTAAGTAATACTGTCTTATTTGTAGGTTATAGCTATGAATTTATATTCTATTGCACTTTATTTTTTAATTTTAGGTACCTGTTATCTACTATTTGCTTCTTTCCTTGTTGGAAGCGATGAAGATGTCCTTTGTACCATTTATGGGGCCAACTGGAAGCTTCTCTGGAAACTGCTTTATTCTGGTTACGGAAATTTTTCGTCAATGGCCAATTTTCTTTCTCTGGATTTTGAGAACAAACTATTTTCTATCTTGCTAGTAAGTTTAATTTTGTTTTTCTTGAATTTAAATTAAATTTCGTTGGAGCTGCTTTTCCTTTCTAGCTTTATTTTAAAAACCAAGCCGTAATTAATCAATAAACTTTTGGATGTCCCCTTTTCACAACACTTTTCACTGCACTTCTTATAACTAATACATTTTTTACAATGTCCTTTTATTTTTAACATACAAATCTCTTACTAATTATTAAAATATTCCTTATTTTATGTTCTTTTCTAGGTCATCTTCTGGTACTTGTAAAACCCACTTCAGTTTTGACATTTGATAAAATTATAATTTAATTTGATAAAAAATTTCATATGAATTCAGTTCATTTAAGATATCTTCTCTACAGTTACTCGTCTACCCAAAATATGCATATCAGATTCATCTATAGATATTGGGCTTTTATTTAATATTTGTCACTCTGGGTTTAAATTCTGTTTTCTCACTGTACTGAGTGTTAACAAGTGTCGATGTCATGCATTATTTTGAAAAATTATTTTAACTTGTGAATTAAATTTAAATTATCAATTTTATACTATGTGATATTCTTTAATTGATACTTATTTTTATTCAGTCTATATATTAACAATTTTATACTACTTTATTGTTTGCTATATTAATAATTAATTTTTATTTATGATCCAAAGTTCGGTCAGGTAACTTTTCATTCATGATTCTTTGTGTGCCTTTCCAATTCGTTACAATATATGTATGATTTCAGTAACTTATAGCACTTAGTAGGGATACAGACAAGAAAATTATCCACCTTTCCTGTATCGGTGCAACCATTTATTGATGGTTTTTAAATTTTTCAATTGTATAATAGCTAAATTTACAATTAGAACATACATACCTACTCGTACATATCGTTTGATGTACTTACCCTTGTTCAGACAAACAACAGGCACTATAACATTGCAATGAACAATGGAGGTGACAACGGCAGTACGATAAAACAGATGACAGAATGCAATAGCCGATATTATGTTGGGATTTATAACATTTTAATTAATTTTTACATTTTTCTTAGGTATGTATTGTTAGAAATCGAGCGAAGACCGATAATGTGAAAACTTAACCCAAGAGGCAAAGGCTAAGTAAAATAAACAAATTCCTCGGCTAGGGCAGATAAGACACATGGAACCATACATTCACCATTCGGCACTCGGCATTCAACATTCGACGGCAGACGCCCTTATTAACTATAGTAGGATCGTATACGATGCAAAGTAGAGCAAAAAATTGTCGGCCTTTTATCAAAGGAAAATCGTGTCATCATTTTTAAGAGGCGTAAGATAAATAATTTAAAATTTAAAATGAAATTCAATGTAAAATCTGAAATACCGCTGCATACGTACTGTGTTCTGGTAGTAGCTGTAGTTGCCCAGGTGCATCGAGTGTGCGAACTGGTCGGTTATACGTCAAATACTAACCTGGAGAGCTTTGCTGTCAATTAGAGAGCGCTTCCAAAAAACAAGTAAACAACAGTGGCGCGTACAGAGGTATAATGTAGTACATATGTGGAATTTAGGAAACAAATTGGATTTATAATAAATTACATTTAAAATAAATAGTTTATGAGAATAAAGGAATTTTTCTAGGGACAAGGGTGCCAGGCCTGAACTGATCCCCTCGTCCCTTCATAATGTATAAAGAAATTATTCAAATTGTAAAACCCTTAAAGGCGTACTTCATTGGTTCCCTTGACAGGCAATGATTTATTACTTTGCATCGAATATGATCGTACTATAGCTGTTTTAAGTGCATTATAAACCTTTTATATTACAATTTAAAAACTTATATTTAATGTAATATATTATAATATTCGCTGATAATTAGTGTGTTTCTAACAGTATGTATAACATTTTTACAATGTAAATTTACGTAATTTATGTATACATTTTAGAATCAATTTACACTAGATGTTATAGAAGAAAAAAATTACGTAAGTAATTCAGTAAAACAAATACGTAGTTATTATATTTTTCGCCCATTTTTTTTTTCGGTGTTTTTTTACTTATAAATTGTCAGCCTTTCAATGTGCACTTTAAAAAAGTTAATGGAATACTTGTCACATCCGCCACACCTTCACTGGATTGTAGTTATGTCTCTATCTGGGCAGAATGGAGAGATGGTGGAAAAAACTCAACAGCTCGAGATCCATCTCCTCTTGAAATCTGGAAGCTATCCGTTTGAGGCTCGTATTCAGCCGAACACAAAGAGCACTTTTGATAAAGTTTTTATCGCTTTCGACGCGATGGGATCGATTTGAAGGGCTTTAACGGGCGGTCTTTGCATGGTACGATAAGTGGACAAATTGTTAAAAAGCCATTTATTTTATAGCGTACAGTCGGGAAACTTTTACTTGATAGTTCCGATTACAATAGGCGGTTCAAATAGTTCTCTATGGAGTTTTTATTGTCTAGAATGGGGTAAAGTTTGACGAGACGGCGAAAATTCTGAAAAAAAAGTAATGAGTAGGATTTATTAACTTAATTTTTACTGAAAGAAACTTTTTCAGAAAGGCGTATATGATCATTGTCAATTATTAAGGATTTTAACACTATATTTGTGATAGACTGAAAAAATCGCAATCAAATTAGTGTAAAAAAAGATTTACTTAGATTGATAGATGAGTATTTTTTGCAAAAGTATTAAATCTTTGTAGATTTGCAACAAGAAAATGTAAGGACAATACGGAATTTGTGTGTAATTGTGTGCAAAATATACTGGTATGTGAAAATGAACCTTTCGACATTATTTTGGTAATTAAAATGTCTTTTCGTTAGCGTCGTGTTCTTCAATTCATTATCATTATCCGGCTATCCATATTTGTACTATTTAGTACTATTTAATATACCTCCATAGGAAACATTTCTTAGAAAAATTCAACTCTATATATGCATATGTAGATTGCGCCCCCTAGCGGCAAAGCTATGAACTTGAAAACTATTTCCAGCAATTTCTCTTGGTTGATTTATTAATCAAAATTTTTTTCCCGAAATCTGGAGCCTATACCTTCCCTAATATCATACCTCGCTGACCTTAGTTGGACACCCTGTATAATATGTATTCGAATAACTAGGTCTAGATTTCTTTTATTTTACTTTAAAAGATATTAAACTAATTCAAATGAAGTCTAAAAAAGTTCATCTTATGACAATTTTTAAATTTGATTTAATAGATTTCAAAGTACCTAAAGTAAAATCTATTCTTTATACAGTAGCTCATGAATTAATTTTTGCAAAAAAATCCATTGGTCTGGATCAACTAATATTATTGTCTGGAAACATTGCTTGAAACCTTATGGAATAAAGCGACGCTCCTCTTCATTTTCATTTAAATACAGTCTAATACTGTAGCTGAGGTTATATGTAAACTTTGTTCCAATAAAGTTTTATAACGGTTATTAGGGGGATAAAAAAAGGTATTTGCATTCAATGTATTAAATCTGCCTACGCCCTGTAAACAGGCCGACCTGGATTAATGAGAGGCAAACTTCGGTATGAATTTTCAAGTTCTGAACAACAATCGACAGCTCATATTATTTGAAGTATTTTTAGATTATTCTCCATAAATATGAAAAACGTAGCCACCAATTCAGTCCATTATTTTATGATAAAGAAATTTGTGAAATTAATGCCCAGGGTTTGGTATTTTTTTTATATTTTATGCTGTAGCAAAATATAAACATAAAATGTATAAAATAAAACGTTATTACATCTATAAAAGTTATAATAAATTTTACTACATCTTCTCCATATACGGTATTGATTGTATTTCAAATTACTAAATTTTATTTTCTTGAACGCATCACATGAATTCAGAATTTTAGGGAAAATATACAATAAATTATGCAACATTATTCCATATTCCTGTGCGAAGTATTAACATGCCTTTTTTATAACACTGTTCTTCGACTATACAGGGTGATTGACGTGATAATACTCAACATGGAAATCTCGAAAACGATAAAACATAAAAGTTGCTTAAATTTTTAAAAAATATTCAACGATATTTTGTTATAACTTATAAAGATTTTTATTTTCAAGTCTTTGTTACTCTAAATATTAAAAGTTTTCAATTTTGAGCTAGCAAGTTTTCAATTTTGATACGATTAGTGTTATTAGAATTTTTCTCAACCTTATACTGGGTGTATTTTAAGAACAAAACTTCATCTTAAAATATGTCCCAAATGTCTTAACTGCAGGGTGGTAGTTTTACAAAAAATCGTTTTTTATAATATTTTTGCTACCACTGTAGATATTATCATGAAATTTGATACACACATTTTATGTAACAAGAGCCATTTTCTGATGGACAACTTTTTTTTATTAGTGTCAGTGGCGCACGCACGGGATTTACGATTAATATTTTTGAAGAAAAAATAGTAGGTACACTATTGTTATTTCTTAAAATAAAAATTATAATTTAAATTGCCATATATTTCTGAGCAAATCTCATATCTTTATTTTATTTATCCTACGCATGGTTCTCGAGTAAATAACAAAATGCATGGCCACATCACCAGTATCTGATGCGGTTCTTAAAGTAGACCCAAGACTCGCATCCTTAAATATTATCACATCATTGAGAAACACTCTGTGTATGTACAGGATGTCCTAGAATAACATGTACAATGGAAGACCACATATTCGTGGACTTAAAATATGCAGATTTAGACTAATTCACCTATATCCGAAACAGCTTAGTTTGGTCGCTAGATGGCCGCAAAGTTCGTGAAAATTTTTTGAATTTTGTAAATAACTCGAATACGTATTATTCGATTTAAACTATTTTTGGAGTGTGGACTTTTGCTTTCAATCTACACATTTGATATTATACAGAATGTTTTTTAAAACTTACAACTCCTATACAAAATTGATGTATGGTGATAATATCCGTTCATAACTTTTCCTCTTTCGGGCAATAATGACAACTATTTCTTATTTGATAGGTGATACCATTTGGAAGTTTTTGGGCCTCTTGTCGAATTTTGAATAAATGAGCGGTTTGGGTACAAAAAAATATTTTTCAAATGTCTACATTATCTTGCCACCCATATTACAATACTTAACAGTGCTAGTAGCCACTGATTTTGTAGGTTGACTGTAATTTCAGTTTGATTTTTAAGTCATTGTACTTGCCAATTCTTAATGAGTGTTTACTACGATAAGATATACCACATGTTACTTCGACACGATAATGTAGATATTTAAAAAATATTTTTTTGTACCCAAACCGCTCATTTATTCAAAATTCTACAAGACGCCCAAAAACTTCCAAATTTAGCAGCAGTAAAAATGATTCTAATACCTAGGCAGTAAATGTGACACTTTAGAGCCTGACAGCTGTCAGTAAAACCACACCTTTAAAAAATTATTTTCGCGCTTTCTGAAACATAAATATTATTTTCAGAAAAACAATTTACAGTTTTTAAAATCAAGCATATGGACTTTGATATGTTATTATCATCTGAAACAGATGTATTAAAATGAAACTGAAATTACTCTCTCTAAAATTAAAATGAAATATGTCTTGAAACCGTGTAGAATTCACTAGATGTAATAAAATACACATTAATAGGAAATATATTTTCTTAGAGAACATATAATTAGCTGTTTTAGTAAAATTGTCATTCAAATATTTCATTGACAAATTTAGATGATCCACCAAAATATCTAGCAGGCACCAGTCGTCAAAAATTTCAGTAAATATGTTACTTGTCACTTTAGCCCGAATGTGTACCTATTTTTCAGTTTAAACAAGTTCTGTGCAAGTTAAATGGTAGTGTCCTCGTGTTATTTGCATCTGCTTTTCTCCAGTTGAATATCCTGAATCGTCTTGAATAAGGTAATTATCCCATCTCTGTCTGTTCTGATGAGAGGAAGACGCATTTAAGATGTCTTAATGCAAACGATCTCGAGGGGTGAGAAAATAAATTATCAAGTTTTAAATGCAGTTAATTGCACAGAAAATTTGCGCAACTTTTCTCCGTTTTAGGGAGCTCTCTGCTTATTCAATTAAGTTAATGTTAAATGTGTCAGTCTCTGTACCAGTTTGAAGCAAACATTTTACGTAGTTTTTGGCAGGGGCAGAGAAAAGAGCTTTTTACAAATGAAAAGTAATTATATTCGTATGAATTGTTCCTAAATACTGCTTTAAATGTTATCAAATTTGAAGTTTTCAAACTGATAACAATTTAAATTTAGTTTTGACATATAATTTATTCTCTATATGTGTTTTATTCATTTTTTATGAAAAGGAGTATACTTATATGTCTAACGATATGTAACAATGTGTGAGTTGATAAGATATACATAAAATTTAGTCAAAGAACTAAGATTTGTAGTACTTTTATAATCAAACAACAATCCTTTAAAAAATACCTTTACATTTAAAACAAACCTATCAGATAATATTAATTCAAATTAACATACTTAGACCTATGGATACCTATGGATAACCTATATCACGTTTTTACATTAATGACAACAAAGAAATCATTCTATTTTATATGTATTTCTCTAGTATTTATAAATATGCTGGATCAACTTACATTTAAAAAACCAACTGTATAAGTATATTTCAAATATTTATGTATATGTACGTCAACACATTTTTTTATGTAAACATTTTATATGAAAGTGTTTTACTTTGATATTTGTCGGTAAATCACATTTAAGTGATGAATAAATGTTTTCACATTTCACATCATATTTAAGTAATGAATAAAATTTAAGTAATGAATAAAAGTTCATGTGAGTTCGTTTCATGCAGGTATTATAAATTAAAAAAAATACGGATGGTAAATAAAATTTAGTGATTCAACATTTTTGAGTATCACTAGAGTACTTCATTTTAAGGTAGTATTGCAGACATTTTTTCATCGAAATCGGCCGTGTAGATTTCGCACAATTCAATTGTTAATTAAGAAAATACAGAATTATACTTATTTTTCAATTCTCTCTTACGGTAATATCAATGTTTATTTTGAGGTCTTAATTTTTATACATATCCTTTTGGAGTCTCAACTATCAATCCCCATTTAAAAATTTTCGATTGTATCCATTTTAGCAACAATTAGAATTTTTTAAAAATTTCTTTGAAAAAATACCTATAAACTAGGGTTTCTGATTTCTCGGCCTATTTTTTTTCTCGGGTCCCGAGAATTCTCGACTAGGAAATCCCGGGAATTCTCGAATTCTCGAGAAATTTCTGAAACTTAAAAAAGTCATAATATTGGTATTGCAATGCGAAATATAAACATGCTATTATACTTAACAATCATCATTAACATTTATTATTTATTCAGTATTTTTATTAATTACTTATGTTTCTACCTCTACTAACAAAACTAAATTAAACTGAGTTACTTCTTAAAAACCTTTTTATTAAACACTTTCAATATACTTATGTTTATTTCAATGTTTTTGAATCGTAGTTTTCTTCTAATAATAATTATTAATAATCATTAATCATGCAGTCTTTTAATTAAATAAATAGTAAATAAGGAATTTAACCGAAGAAATCTTTAAAAAAAACAAGCTTTAATTAAAAGATACAGACGCGTTCTTCCTATTAATTTAACACTTCAACATTAGGTATATAATATATAATAAAATTTCTACACAGACTTATAACTAGGTACAGGGTGATTCACTATATTTTGACCCCCCTTTAACTTTTTTGTTTTAAGAGTTATAAAAAAATGTGGAATACAAAAGTTATACGATTTTTTATGAAATTTTCGAATATGATAGTAGAAAAACAAATGAAGTTCAAACAAAATGGCCGCGAATGTTAACTTTGTTAATTTAAATGGGACACCCTGTATATTTTTACTCATTTGGATAGAGCGTTCCTTGTCGAGCACAGTCATATATGGTTTGTTGAGTCCATCTCTAACAATAAGCGAGATAATATTAAAAAACGAAAAGAACGTTTTTTATTAAGAAAATAAAATATTTTGTAATAGTTGGATGTTTTTCGAGCATTTCTGCCTTTTTTCCAATTACGTAAGGATTTAGGTTTATTTGCAATATATTTTGACATATCGAACATTGATATAGTCCAAAATGGGTATAAGTATTTTAACTAAATCGCACTAATTAGTCCGTGAGGGGCTTATTTACTCATGAACAATGTTATATGGTAGGCCGTGACAATGACAGGTAATATTATGACAACATTGTTATTGTTTGACAGTTTGTATTATTATTTATTTAAAATGGGTTACACAGAAGTAGAAAATTTAAATATTATAGGAATTAAGATAGAGTATTTAAGATATTCTCCAAAGTTTATTTTAATTCCTAATAATATTTAAATTTTCTACTTCTGTGTAACCCATTTTAATTAAATACTAATACAAACTCTCGAACAATAACAATGTTATCATGACATTATTACCTGTCACTGTAACGACCTACCATATAACATTAGGCATCTCACGGGCTAATTAGTGCCATTTTGTTTGGACTTCATTTGTTTTTCTACTATCATTTTCGAAAAATTCATAAAAACTCTTGCAACTTTTGTATTTCACATTTTTTATAACTCTTAAAACAAAAAATTTAAAGGGGGGGTCAAAATATAGTGAATCACCCTGTACATTAAAAAAAAGAATCATCAAAGTAAACTAAAGCCTTAAAAACTTAAAATAGATAAATCATGAGCTGATAGAGAAACCACTTTAATCGCTCAGTTATTTGTCGAGAAACGGATTGAACGCATGAACGAAACGAACTCCAGTCAAGAACTTAAGACGCGCGTTATTTTTAAATTTCTCGATTTCTCGATTTCTCGACACTTTTTTCTCGTCTCGAGTAAGACCAGATTTCCCGGGAATTCTCGCTTCGAGAAGTCTCGACCAGAAACCCTACTATAAACATTTAGAGCTGGAGCTAACGTATGTGCATATTCTTCAATATAATTATAGGATCAAATAGAGAAAGGATTGACGAACAAAATCCATTTTTGATCTTGTGGATACGATGAATCATCATCGAGACATGAAAGCTCAAAGTTGAAGTGAGTTTACGGCAAAACAACGTACTGTACAATAACAATCAAAAGTGACTTTGATTGTTTGAAGCAAAGACTTTATAACCATGAAAATTTGTTTAAATCGGAAATGTATTTTAACTGTTCTGATGCAAAAAAATTGATACATTTCACAGGAGTCGAACAGAGAGTCAAAGAGTGAGGAGCGGGAAACCCTGGAAGCGGAGCAGCATAATTCACTCGCGCAATTTCAATCAATTTATTGTCAGCTTCTACAACAGATAACGAGCCTAGTCGCTATTATTTTGCTGTAAAACGACCTTGACAGTAGTTTGTGTTCATTACTTCTTGAGATTTCAATTGCTGCAAGAGGATATTCGTAACATAAAGGTAAATATGATTTTATAATGCAAGAAAATGCTATTATATTTTTATAGTTTCCATAAGTAGTAAATTTCCTTTTATTTTAACATGTCTATTTTCATTTTTTTCATAAAAGTTTTCGTAGCTGGATTTTCTATACATCATACCGTATTTTATCTACTTTATTGTTTTTTGTTTTGTATATAAATTAAAATTGAAATATTTTTTTGAATCGACATTGTAAAATTCGAATAGATCTATCGATTTAAAAAAATCATTTATTTATCTGTTGTAGAAGCTGAGAAAAAGTCGATCGAAGTTGCGCGAGTGAATTATGCTGCTCTGCTTGCATAATCGCCCCACTCCACACTCTTTGACTCTGCTCGATTCCTGTGAAATGTATTATTCTTTTTTGTATCAGAATATATGAATCCATTTCCGATTTAAACAAATTTTCATAATAATTATAAAGTCAATACTTCACTTTTCATTGTTATTGTACAGTACCTACGTTGTTTTGCCGCAAACTCAACTTTGAGCTTTCATATCTCGATGACGATTCATCGTTCCATAAGATTAAAAGTCGATTTTATTCGTCAATCCTTCCTCTATTTGATCCTATAATTACATCTGAAGAATATACAAATACGGTAGCTCCAGCTCTAAATGTTTATAAGTATATATTTTTTCGAAGAAATTTTAAAAAAATTCTAATTGTTGCTAAAATGGATAAAATCGAAATTTTTTTAAATGGGGATTGATAGTTGAGACTCCAAAGGGTATGTATAAAAATCGGGAGCTCAAAATAATCATTGGCTTTACAGTGAGAGAGAATTGAAAAATAAGTATAATTCCGTATTTTCTTAATTAACAATTAAATTGTGCGAAATCTACACGGCGGATTTCGATGAAAAAATTTATTCGCAACAGTACATTGATTTAAATTGGTTCCCAAAACCCTGCAGGATAGGTGGTAAAGAAATTTTTTAAATTAGGTAGGTATAACAAAAACATGTGGCAAATTGTCGTATACCAAATCCCGAGCGAATCAAATTTCCCTAACCACTCTACGTACGTCCAATACCGACACATGTCCAAAGGACCCAAAACTACTCTCCACAAGAAATAATAGTAGACCAGGATCTATAATTTTTGAAACCAAAAAAAATTATAGTAGGATGAAACCCATTGGAAAAGAAAGAGAATATAACAGAAATGAAAGGAAAAATAATTTACGGGCGATCTGAGGTCGGGAAGGGGTAGGGGGTGAGTTTTTAAGGGTAAAAAACGGTTTCCCTTGATTTCCAGAAAAACTACAAGTCTTATGGAAAAAAGTTAAATGGCAAAGTTGTAGGTAATAAAAAGATCTACAACTTTTGTATTTACACTTTTTTCACATAACCTCAAAATTTATGTGAAAAATTCAAATAACCAAGTTTTTGGTTTTTTATTTTTATCTTTTACAAACAATTTTTTTTTTCACGAAATTTGGTGAAAACTTACCTATTTATGTCCCAAACACGCTGTAATTTTTTTGATTTGAAATATTTATTTTTTCACCTTATTTTTACTTAATATCGAAAAAGCACCCTAATTTTCAATCGAAAATTCTCACGTCAAAATATCTGCTTTTTTAAAAACGTCGGTGGGCTTTTTCTTCGTTGAAATCTCTACTTTCTGATGGTGTAAAAAAATATATACATTACTATGGTAAGTTTTCTCAGGAAATGCAAAGAAACGAACTAGAATCCGAAAATTTTTTTCTAATCATTATGTACAATTTTGAGCTATTTATTAAAATTTACACTTTAATTACTCGAAAAACGTAAGATTCCATGTTACATTGATAAACAAAAAAATTACAAGTCGAAATATACTATTATAATTAACAACCAAATAAGTTAATAAAGTTAATATTTAATAAGACATCTACAATATTTTGAGAAAGTTGTAGAATCTTCTTTCGTTTCTTTGCATTTCCTGAGAAAACTTACCATAGTAATGTATATTTTTTTTACACCATCAGAAAGTAGAGATTTCAACGAAGAAAAAGCCCACCGACGTTTTTAAAAAAGCAGATATTTTGACGTGAGAATTTTCGATTGAAAATTAGGGTGCTTTTTCGATATTAAGTAAAAATAAGGTGAAAAAATAAATATTTCAAATCAAAAAAATTACAGCGTGTTTGGGACATAAATAGGTAAGTTTTCACCAAATTTCGTGAAAAAAAAATTTTTTTGTAAAAGATAAAAATAAAAAACCAAAAACTTGGTTATTTGAATTTTTCACATAAATTTTGAGGTTATGTGAAAAAAGTGTAAATACAAAAGTTGTAGATCTTTTTATTACCTACAACTTTGCCATTTAACTTTTTTCCATAAGACTTGTAGTTTTTCCGGAAATCAAGATAAACCGTTTTTTACCCTTAAAAACTCACCCCCTTCCCCTTCCCGAACTCAAATCGCCCGGAAATTATTTTTCTTTTCATTTCTGTTATATTCTCTTCCTTTTCCAATGGGTTTCATCCTACTATAATTTTTTTTCACTTTTTACCATTTTTGAGGGCTTAAGCACTGGTCTATGGCACGGTGCGGAAATTGTCATTTCCTAATAAGTTTCCAAAAATTTCTATCGAAGTTGCTAAGAAGTTTCAAGCCTCCACAAACATCGCATCGAAGCCGCAGCAGTCAATACAGCCGTAGGTCGATGCTCTAAGCAGAGCAGCCTCCAACTATGCGCTGCTAAAATAGAAAATTCACCTCACATTTAGAATTTCGGAATCTTAAAATTTTACCTAATATTCGAACTGAGGAACCGTAAGATGAAATCAAAGTAGGTTCATCAGTTCAAGTCGGTGACAATCCAAAGATGGATAAAATTCAGAAAGGCCAACTGTCCAGATCTAAGGCCTACTTCACTACTGGACCTCTATCATTAACCAAGAACGAAACCAGTATATATAGTACTTAAATTATTGTCATTCTCCATTGTATAAAGTTTTTGCAGAACTATAATCAAATACGTTTGTAAAAAATACATATTTTAACAATAAATCCATTTCTAATCATTCAAAACCTTCTTCATTTTCTTTCGGGAGCACATTGCTCTTGGTCTAGACTAGACCTTAGTTCTAGCATCTCATCCGTCTAGTGAAGATCCCAAGGGATAAAATAACATCTTAGAAGCTGCCTAAAATTCAGAGATACTCACAGAAGGCCTACAAAAGCTTCTAGGAGCTCCAAGGAGCTTCCATATTTCAGATGCTCGAAATCAGTGCTAGGAAGTTATGTCTAAAAGACCGTGATATTGGCACCAGAGTGTCGCCAAAAACATTAGTGCAATAGGGCCAAGTAGAAAACGTCCAGGAAATCATGCCATCCCGAGGGTTTACCAAAGTGGACGAAGGCAAGAAAATAAATTAGATCATTTAGGTACCACACTTCAAGGCAACTACCTGCTATTGATGCAGAATACAGGTGGACAAAATCGCGTTCCAAATATGCCTAACAAAGGGTAAGGTAAATCTGCAACATGGCACCCAACCCGAGGCTCCAATATTCGGACATCGAAATACCTACCAAGACATAAAATAAGACAAAACCAACAATATACTTTTCCTCTCAATGAAGGCGGCGGACTTCAAGTAATAACACCGAATGGATCCGTGTGAGCCAGATTTCCAGAACCTCGCTGTTTCATTGCCCTGGTAATAAAAGTAGCCGCCGTTATTATTAAACGGATATATTGAATATCATCTAGAATTAACACGCAGCTGTGTCGCAACTTTATAGTTGTTTATTTTGAAACGAGTCGTCGAAAACCCAGAATGAGAGCGAGGTGCCTCCCTGATCGTCCGCCGACGCCGATGCCCTGTGGGAACGAAGACACTGCGCGCCGGCAAGCGTGAACCGCGTTTTGTGCCGCGGCAAGCGAGTACAAGGCGCGATTCAAAGGATGCACCGTTCAGATGCGGCTGATGTGCGAGGTAACCGAATCAAACATTGGAAATGCTCGGCGGAGCGTTGAAGTCGTACCGAAAAAAGAACAAGCGTTTCACAATGCACTCACTGGATGTTGATATAATCAAGCTTAGTCGGAAAGAAATGGAAAAGGATGAGTTTAAATTTAAATAATCAAAAAGATGGTATACAGGCTGTTGCAAATTCGCTTCTCACTACAGGGATCTCGGAAACGGTAAGAGGTACGAAGTATCTTAAATGGGGGCAAAGGGGTCCAACATTATGTCTCTAAAAAATCAAGGTTAACATGATTAGTTTTCGAAATATTTGAAAAAAACAAAATTTTGGAATTCCGTTTTTGTTTCATTTCTGCCTTGTTTGAGGTGATATTGAAAAATAGAAGAACACTTAATTTTTATTTGTAACGTTTCGTCTCTCCAGGACCATCATCAACTTCATTTTTTTAAATACGACCCTAGAAATTGTATTACATTTTTTGCAAGCTATCATGACCCCCGATACTGTACTGCCTCAGCCCAAACCAGATTCAGACGTTTTGTCTCGAAAAATTCATCTTCAGTGTATTCGTTCCAAATTTATCTAAATTTTGTATTTAGCTTTCTTTGTTCATAGTGTCCATAGTGATTTCTAAGCTTCTCTAATGCTCAAAATTCAAACAAATTACAATCTATTTTTTTTCATGATATTTATACAAATATATCTGACATGCTCTTTTACAATTGCGGTTACAGATATAATAAATTCCGATAATATTGGCGTTTTGGTTGTTAATATGTATTTTTAAGAATTAATTTGTCATAATAAAATTAAAATTGTAATAATGTTTTAATTTTGGCGCAACAACTTATTGAATTATGTTTGACCAAGTGATGGTAATAGTTAATAATAATAAATATGTTTTATTGTAACGCGTGGTGGTAATAGTTTAAATAACAAGATGGATTTCACAGGGTCTAACGACACTTACAGTGTACGATAATTCAATGAACAAAGAAAGCTTAATAAAAAATTTAGATAAATTTGGAACGAATACACTAAAGATGAATTTTTCGAGATAAAACGTCTGAATCTAGTTCGGACTGAGGCAGTATTGGGGGCCATGAGGGCTTTCAAAAAATGTAATAAAATTTCTAGGGTCGTATTTAAAAAAATGATGTTGATGATGATCCTGGAAAGACGAAACGTTACATATAAAAATTTATTATGCCATTCGATAGAGAGCAAAAAGTGGCCATGAGAAAGTGTTCTTCTTTTTTCAATATTACCTCAAACAAGGCTGAAATGAAAAAAAAAACGGATTTCCAAAATTTCGTTTTTTTTTCAAATATTTCGAAAACTAATCATCTTAGCCTTGATTTTTTAGAGACATAATGTTGGACCCCTGATTACACAGCTTTGCCCCCATTTAAGCTACTTCGTACCTCTTACTGTTCCCGAGATCCCTGTAGTAAAACGTGAATTTGTAACAACCTGTATAGTATAGAAAACATTTATTAATCCATGCGATCATGTATTTCAATTTAAAATTATCTGAATCATTCTGGATCGTTTCTGAGGTACTGGGTGTTAAATATAATGAAAATAATAACTTCCTATTATACAGGGTGTCCCAGAATATGGGGACAATCTCTCGGAATTATAAACGGGATATACAGGCCCCTAAAGATGCCCCTGAAAATCGATTTTTTTAAATAACTTTTAAAATACTTTAAATAATTTAACTATTTTTTAATGCCCTGGACAGCAGAAAAGGTGCTTAAAAATTAACCCATGAAAACAATTTGGCTTATTTGGTTTGCCAGGGACGGACTAGCTGTAGCACAGTAATGTAAATTTTTGTTACACCCTGTACGATAAAGACACAAAAATAATATTTTTAAATAGCTTGAACCTTAAACTAAAAAAAGGTACCTACTATTGGTTGATATCGAAAAAATGAACTGTTTTCGAGAAAAAAAAACTAAAACACACCCTAAAAAAGAAATAAACCAATGAAATTTGAGTTCATTCTGTGCCTATCAAAAAAATGACACTTTTATTTACACTTGTTCTTTCTTTTGTTTTTTGGTGCTATGGTTGTTTTTTGGACATTTACCGATTTAAATAAGAATTATAGTACCCATCTGAGTCGGTTAGTTGACGATAGAGTGTGTCCAAACTTGTGATATTTTCCTCTTTTTTTTATTCCTGGGATGTATTTTATTTGCCGTAATGGAATTTACGTTTTCTGAATATGCCGACATGCCTTTATTGTATGGACTTGTATCATGTAATGCCTTAGAAGCCAGAAGGCTTTATGAGGAACGATTTCCAAATCGAAGAATTCCTGACTGGAAAACTTTTGAAAGAGTGGGTCATCATTTAAGAAAGACTGGTAAAAAATACAATTTATTTGTTACTTGCATTAGCGTACTTTTTGGTAGATAATATGTAGAGTTAAAATACTGTAAATAATTTTAGGAGCGTTTGCCAAAGCCAAACACAATTATGGTAGTCAAATCAATCGCGGTGAGGTCGCAGAAGATATCCTAAATGCCATAGAAGCAGATCCTTCAAAAAGTGTCCGGAAATTGGTTGCCCAGTTTACTTGCCCAAAATCTACGGTTCTTAGGCCCGGTACTTTGAGTCTCGGTTAAGGCTTGATTAACTAATCGGGCGATTAGACTGTGAATATACTATTATAAAATAAATAAGTATATGTACAGTCTAATCGCCTGATCAGTTAATCAAGCTTTAACCGAGACTAAAAGTACCGGGCCTTAGAATCCTTAAAGAGCAACAATTGCATTCCTATCGCATACAGAAAGTCCATGCGCTTCTTCCTGTAGACTTTCCGCTAAGAATGTAATTTTCAAACTGGCTTTTAGATAAGTTCTGTAACAATACAAATTTCATCCGTTCAATTCTCTTTACGGACGAAGCAGGATTTTGTAAAAATGGAATCATAAACTCTCATAATTTGCATTTATGGGCAAAAGAACACATGCTTCTATTGTGACGCGTCATCAGCACCAGTTTGAACCCATTAGCGTATGGGCCGGAATCCTCTGGCAACATTTGACTGGACCATTTGTATTGCCTAGAAAGTTAACTGGGGAACTTTATTTGGAATTTCTCCAAGACAACTTGCCAAAACTTTTAGACGACCTACCTTTAGCAATACGACATTTTGCTCATTTAACTCATTGTAGGGCTCCTAACTGCAAGATGCTGTGAGTTTTTTTACATTATATGGGGGACAGGATTGGTCATAAGAAGGCATGGCATGTCTTCACATGTAAATAGTTATATATGAATCTTTATTCAATATATTTTAGTGTGTTACAATTGTTACTGGTGTGAGAAAAATGTGGGACATTGCGTAATTGCCAACTTATGAGATAATTTAAGAATATGCAGCCTACTTCCATCATCAATAGGTTACCCAATACAATCTATAATATAATAATTTTGAATCGTTTAGTATTAGCAAATTATAAAGATATTGCCCTACTTACTATTACTATTACAGTATAAAGTTCTATTCTCACAAACAAAATTTTATAACATGAACTCAATGACAATAGATATGTATAAAATCGACTATATCATCGACAGAATTATAATTTATTGACTTTCATACTCCAGTTCCTTACTGCAAATACTATTTCTTAATAAGAGATCAGCTGATTCATTTTAAACATGTAACTGACCTACATTTATAATTTATCAAGTATGTCACAGTTAACTGAATCCTCGTAAAATTAGTTACGGTCTATTGACTGTTTCGGTCCATTGAACCATTGCTAAAACTAGCCAAGCGCCACGTATCCCATCAGTCATAATTTGTATAGAATTATGCCTCTTGTAAATATTTAAAATTAATGTTATGCTTTTCTAAATATTTTGACCTTCAAACTTCAGTTCTGCAATATTTTAATGAGCCACACTTTTGATGGTACTTCTTTCAAAGGTACAATCGCAAAATTAACTAAATAAAGGAAATTAAGCTTTTTCTTTTAGAAAACTTGAACTTTTTGAAAACTTAACAATGTAGAACTTAAACAATGGCATATTAACGAAAATATGAAATTAATAAAAACAGCGCTTTTTCTTTTTATCTTATTTTAGTAAAATTAAAGATCGTAATACCTTTGAGGGTTTCCAATTTACATTGTTTGTTGTTGGTCCGTATTGCTGCTTCGTAAGTAAAAACTGGATTTAATCTACTTTTTGTGCGTTTTCTCTCATTACTTGCGCCTCCGTTCTCTGTTTATATTTACGTTCATAGTTAAAGCCAGAATATTTTCGGTTCTAAGGAAATACGTGAGGAGAATACAAAATAGGGGCTTCGACCATAGAAAACGCCTGTTAATTTCAAATCTCCTAGTAAAAAAGAAGAGAAACCTGCAATTTAGACGCACAGAATTATATAAGCGTCCTTGCTTACTACAACGTGTACAGGTTGCTGTGAATTTTTTTAATTTTTGACTGACGAAGACTAAGGGGTCCTACACACGCTCAGTTTTTTAGTTTACCAACGGTTTATCTGCACACGAATTTATAATTAAATAATAATGCAATTCTCTGAGTTTTAATATTCAATTCTCAGTTTTACTCATTTAAGGAATAAAAAATTACTGTTTTTCTTGTACCTACGCAGGCTGTCTTACGGTGACGGCTTATTAAAATATTTCAGAGACTGCTTCAATTTGAATTTTGAAAATTTGGTCCCTGGGGTTTTCGGGGGGGTGGTGCTCTCTCTTTAAATAAAATAATGCCATTGTTAGCACTTGCGGTTATACCGGAAATCGCCATCTACTTGGTCATTTTAAATGTTCCATTTAACCTTATATATATAATCGACATTTTATAGAAATTTTGACAGATACAAGCGTTTCGAAAATTCATTTTTTTGTTCTGGAAGCTTTCACTTGCCTTTCACACAAAGGACATAATACCACTAACAAATTCCGCTAACAAAATCACTTGAAGAAAATTATATCAAGTGAACCATTTTTACGTTACATTTTGAAAACTAAAAACCGACAAATCTTTTTAAATTCAAATGGAACACCCTGTATTTGTCACACTATATTAAAAGAAGTTAAATTCTCTTTTCACCGATATAGCGATATAGGCATTGTAGGAGTTGCATTTTCTCAGATATTTGCGGTTTTTTACATTCTCAAAAATATTACTTTAAAAATATCATCAAATGTACCTTGAAAGACAAATATTGGTATTGTCATTCAGTATTTTATAATGTATCAAGTATTTGCTCGACAAAAAAAAACTAAATAATTATTCTAAAGAGACATTTTAAATTTATTTTATCTGATAATCTAAATATTGTAACCAGAAATATATTATGGAAAATTTATAAGGAAAATTTTTAATGCATGTTTATTTTTATTTTGTCAAATAGTTCATATCCACTCTTAGGGCATCCTCACGACAATGTTGATAGTCTCGTTTAAACTCGAGACATCTTGACCCATTTCGACTTCAATACCTAAAATGCATATTTTATCATCATCTTCATTAAATGTGTAAAATTTACAGGGTGTTATTATTATTATTTCAAAGAGTTTTGAAAGATATTGACTCGAAACTTGAAAGACGCTTTGGAAGGATAAATGTGCATTTTTTGCGGTAATCCAAATACTTCTACTTGCACCAATGACGTTCGTGCGAGAATGCCAGAACTTTTGTTAATAAAAAAAATTTTACGCCACTGACTTCTTCCCGTTCAGATATTTTTTAGAAATCCCCCTTCAATTCTGAATGAAATTGGTCTCTTCAATTTTTTTCGTAGGATACACCTTTTTTGAGAAAAAAATAAAACATATTTTATTGCAAGTTGTGTATTTTTAATTTATTTTGATAGATTATCTAGTAGGTTGCTGTCAATACTTCTAAATAAAATACAACCATCAAATTTCGAGTCAATGTCTAAAAATAATTAATAAAAATAAATAAATATTTAAAATTTAAACACTCTGTATCTCGGAAACGAAGCATATTTCGACCTACGATTATATGAGCTTATTTTCACCAAATAACTTCGGCAACCACCCCCTAAAATATTTCGCACTTATTTACAAACACTCTGTATATCTCTTCAAGGGGCAATACACATTTTCGATACTTCTGCTTCTAAAATAAAAACTATGAGATTAGGAACTTCGTACATGTTTGTTCTTGTTTTTTTTTTATTTTTCTGTCTGGTTAATTTATACAGGGTGTCCGTTAAAGAATGGGCCAAACTTTACCACTAGGTTCTACGACGAAATTAATGGGGAAAAGTCATACAATGTTCATAAACGCTTAGTTTTCGAGATACAAGGTGTTGAAAGTTAAAAAAGTAAAAACGATTTTCAGGCATATCTTGGAGATACGTTAAGGGATTTTTTTCTAATTTGATGTGAGGAGTTTCAACGGGGACCTACAACATTTGCTGCGATTTCACATCAATAAAAAACCAGTGGCGTGCGAACTATATTTTCGAGATCCTTTTCTAAAAAATAAATGTTACGCCACTGTGTAAAGCGGAAACAAATTTTCAGTCATGATGTTAAAATTTTTACAAAATGGCTGCTTTCAGCGACAAATTCTAAGAGTACCTTTTGTATACGTAAAATTAAATGGAGAACAGGTATGTTTAGTCAAAAATGTGACGCCCTCTAACATTAAACAAAAAACTAAGTAAATATTTGAGTTTCTCATCATCAATGCTCCCAGTTTCCCGAATTTCGTCAAATTGTCATGTTATTGAACAAAAATATAATCAAAATACCAAACAAATATTTTATTTTGGACTCTCTGTATCTCAAGAACAAAGCCGTTGCGGACCCATGTTCATATGAACTTCTTATCTTAGAATTAGTCGAAGATTCACCCTTTACAGTTTATACAAGTAGGTACTTAATGAACACCCCGTACATTTTTTATTGTTTTCTATATAATTTAACTAGCGTAGCCTGTATATTGTTTCTGCTCTTGGACATTTGCATGTTAAAATATATAAAGCTAACCTCATCTATTATCTTTCTAGAATATGTCCTACAACCCAAATCTGAACTATGGGTATTCGACCAGTCCAAATTACTATGTGGAAAATCCAGAGGAGTTCATACCGGACTATACGGACAGCGAAGTGCTGTCAGACCACCACCAGATGTTGCAGCCGGCCCAATCAAACGTGACAGAAATCTATTCCAGGAATGACGTAGGAATGGTACCCCAAAGACAGATGGTGGCCAATCAGATGGGGTACCCTCAGAGCCAGGGCCAGTACATACAACAGTATGTATGCATATGTATAAATTTTTGCTCATTTAAAATTCACGTCAATTTTTTTTTAAATCTCATCTGTACAGGGTATTTTATGTAACATTCTACCCCCTTATCTTTTTTACCTCTCTGTGTAGAAAAAAATTGTGGAGAGCAAGAATTTAGTAAATTTTCATGCGGTATCAAAGAAGTAGCTAAACAAAAACAATTGAACGTGGTGTTCTGAGATATAAACCAATAGGAACCAATTTTAAGGGTGCTTTGCTTGCACACAACCAAACCGATCTTTAATACATGTTTATTTCTCAGTTATGATCCTAAAATAGAAATTTGTACCGAAATTTAATAGTTTTCAACATAAACAGTGTGTTAGAGAGAACAAGTCTTCTTCGAAATTTAAAACACCATGTAGGGTGTGCCAGCTAAAATAGCAAATGTCTCCTTTAATCAAACTGTAGTCTCATCTTTCTTGAATAATTTGACTTTTTATTCATGTCTTTATTTTTGTTATTAATTGAAATGGCTACACAATTCATTTAAAGCGCACCAACGCATTGTAGAAACTGAAACAGTTTGAGACAACATGAACATCAATAAAAAATCAGTACCATCTACCTGCCTCCATTGATAATACTGAAATCCTGCTCAGAGAAATGTGATCTTGAACAATGAACTGTAAATATACAAGGTGTTTCAGAAAGACCTCCCGTAAATTCAGTGGGTGATAAAACGACAAAAAATAAGATTTTTTTGTCTTATGAACTATATTTTTTAAGGTTAGGTTTTTACCATTCGGGCTCCAATTTCTAATGTACAATTTTATTTTCTAAAAATAATGTACTCTTGTTAGAACTTCCTAATGTGGACGGTTTTCGAGAAAAAAGGCTTTTAATTGAACTCTTATAATATTACGGTGTATAAAATAAGTGACTTTTCTCAAAGTAGGCTTATGTCAAAACTTATTGATGGATGTCTCATAAACAACGCATACATTCTCAATAATATTTTAAACTCTAATTAACTTTATATCAAAATTTTAGCGATTGTTAGTGACTGTAGTTAGTAATGACTAATTTTAGTGATTGTTAGTGACTGTAGTTAGTAATGACTAATTACTGAGAATGTATGCGTTGTTTATGAGACATCCATTAATAAGTTTTCACATAAGCCTACTCTGAGAAAAGTCACTTATTTTCTACGCCTTAATATTGTAAGAGTTCAATTAAAAGCCTTTTTTCTCAAAAATCATCCACTTTAGGAAGTTCTAACAAGAGTACATTATTTTTAAAAAATAAAATTGTACATTAGAAATTGGAGCCCGAACCTAACCTCAAAAAAATTAGAACTTAAAATGTAATACGAATGTAGCATAACTAGCGCCGTCTATAAAATATACAAAAAATAATTAGACCAGCGTATTTGCCGTCCTTGAAAACCCCGAAATCCCAAATTTCATAAAAATATTTCGCACCGTTTGGAAATTTTCGTAAAAAATTTATTTTGTCGCTATGTATCTCGAAAACAAGAGGAGATAGACATATAGTTAATTAGACAAAAAATTCTTATTTGTCGTACTATCACCCCCTGAATTTACGGGAGGTCTTTCTGAAACACCCTGTAGAAATAACAATTTATTCTCTTTTATTTGAAATTTTAATAATTTCACATTGTTTGACGGAGTAATAAAATAGATTATTCTGACATACCTACCTAACTAAATTTAATTTTAGTCATAGAGGTCCAGTACGAAAATTAAAAAAAGAACAGAAAAACAAAATAAAAATTAAAAAAACAGGCAAAAACACTTAAATAATAAAGAGGGAAAATCACAATATAAGAGGACTGTTCAGAAAATAACCTTTCTTTCAACAACATTATTTAATTATTTCTTAAAATACACTCGCGTTAAGCAGCTCATCTTTTTAAAAATGCATTGCAATACATTTATTTTTTTTCTCATAAATCTTTTCGAAAAAACTTGAATTGATCAAAAAGTTAGTAAACGAATGGGGCTTTTTAGACATATTTTTTAAAAGGAAAAAATTTATCGAAAAAAGTAGTTTCTTTGACAGATAGTGTTCACCAAGTTTGGTTTCTTCAGCTACATATACATGGAAGATAAAAAAGAAAAACTATTTTTCTTTAATTTTTGGAGGGGCGTAACTTTTCAGGAGTTTTTTCAAAAAATTTTGTACCAAAGACCCCTATCAATTTTCATCAAAGAATCGCCCTTAAAATTTTTTTTAGATACACCCTGTATGTTAGTATCTTGGCTAGTATAAAATAAATATTTTAGGAAACTCCATTGCCTACTGTCCAATAGATCGATATGGTTTGTAAAATTTGGTGCCCAAATAAGAGAACAGTATTCCAGTTTCGACCTGATATAATATTTATATGGTGTCAATATTTAATTTTGTTAGCTTCTGAAATTATTTTACTTCACTGTATCTGAAATTTAAGGGGACTTCATGAAAAGTTGAATACACTGTATATGTTAAAACTGAATTTTCAATAAATTCACCTTAACAATGTAGCTGAGGAATAAGCTTATAATTTAAAAAAATCATTAAAATTGGATTAGCCGTTCGCGGGGAAAATCAACTTTAAAATTGACGTCCATTTTTAGAGGCCCGTTAATTTTGATGCGTAGTATATGCCTCTAGGTATTATTACGAAAATCCCACGACCCAGACAACGAGGCGTCTGACAGCAATTCCCTACCAGGATTACACGCAAGCTTACGATCCGAGGATACACCAGTATTGTCCCCTCACAACTTCATCCCTCCACGACACCACCTACGAATCGGCGGCTTACAGGAGCGCCCACCATAATATGAACGTAGCGGCGCTCCAACCCGGCCACCAAAGGACTTACCAGGAGACCATGCCGCCAGCTCCGGTGCAGAAGCAGCAGAATGTCAAGAGGTATCCCATCAAGGTTGGAACGCCAAAGTAAGTGCATAGTATATTCATAGATTGAAGGGAAAGGGTACATGTGTGGAGTTGCCACCAGGTCATAAAAAAGTAAGATGCTAGAGCCTTATAGCCCACGGGCCCACGTACAAAGAAAAAAATTATTAACCAGTAAGCTGTAACTCCCAAGATTTGACTACGAGGAAAATTCAACAGTGGTTTTTCCGTGATTTTCAGGAAAACACGTCAATCTGGCATAGACATGGAATGTTATGACCAGCACTTTTTTAAGTTTAAATGAAAGATATATTTTTTTAAACCCCCCAAAAAATTTGTCCGACAAAAATGTTGGTATTTTAAGTTTGTCCCCCACCCCAAATATGTCCATCTGGTGACATTATGGTTGGTGACAACCAGCAAGCTGATTTTTCTGGGAGGGTTTGGTAATAAGATTTGAAATGAAAGTATCTTATTGCCCGACAAAATTCTTGAGAAGTTTTTGCAGTCCGACGCCCCGTAGATGTCGATTTAAAGACAACATGGTTGGTTATAACCAGCTGTCGGACAAAAGCCTCATTATTTTAAAAAAATGCAATATTAATCTGAGAATTTGCTTGTCCGACAAAATTAGACGCTAAAATTTTCCAATTTCAATACTTGCACATGATGTAGAAGAAAAATTTATATTTAATAAAAAAAATATATGAATAAATAAAATTTTGTTTAAATTTCTCAAATTTCAAAATAAATATGACTAATTTAAATTTATTTTTTTATACAATTACAAAAAAAATTGTATACAGGGTGGTCCCGAGCTAATAGGTCAAAATTCATGGGTAGATTCTCGAAGCACAAATATTGCGATTTAGCCGAACTTACCTTAGTCCAAAAGTTGCGAGTTAAAGAGGTACAGGGTGTTAAACGTAAAATATTATTTTAGTATTTTTTCATTTATTCCTTAACAAATGCAAATATCCTCACAAAATTTTGAGGTTTGGAGTTCTTTAAGTAGAGGAATTGAAATATGTTCACAATTTGGTTAAAGTTCATAGAGGGTGCTAGCTGCAGTAGATTGAATGTGTTAAAAACGACATAAATTTTTTATACTTTAAGGTGTCTCATCTTTGGCATCAAATTCTTATTTTCCAAGTTTTTTTACACAAAAAAGCTACACTTTATAAAACTAGCTGTCTCGTACCGTTTTCGAGATATTTGGATTTGAAACTTCCAATGCTGTTGAATTAAATTACAATGAAGTACCTACCTATTATTATTTTAGCGGTGAAGTTTCTTAAATTTGGACGAAAATCAAATAATTGACATATTCCACTTGTCTTATTGCTGTCATTTGTATGCTACTGTCCATTAAGTATTATTCGTACCTAAAATTACATCTTAATTTAAATTGCATGTACATAAATGTGAGATGGAATGCCGAGACTTCCGTTTTTGGGGTTACATAAAATCAGTTGTTTATGGAGAAATTATAAACACCTGTTAAGAACTTTGGAGCAGGTTTTAAATGCTGCAGTCATTTAGCATTAACGATTTATACTTTACAAGACAATATTTTAATAAACGCGTTGATAAATGTATAATAATATTTTTAAAATTGGTTTAAAATTGGTTTAATTGGTTTTTCAAGAACAAAACTTTGTGTAAACTGTTTGTCAAAACAAAATTGCAAATTTTAATTTAAAAAAACACAAGCAAAAATGCATTCATTGTACAGTTACCATTTTTTATAAAATAGTTAACAATAGTTTATAAAATAAAATGTACATATAAGTTTTTTGAACAAAGAAATCATTTTGATGGAGATTAATTAAATTAGTTAGACATAATTATTTATGTATTTCAATTTCTGTTGCTCCTATTAACAAGATAATTTTCTTATTTCTTCTTCTTTATTTTTTCATTAAAAAATTTATTATTTTATAGCGGAATGAACATTAGGTACCACAAAAATAGTTATTTATTTTGTCGGACTAGAAGATACTTTCATTTCAAATCGGATTACCAAACCCTCCCAGAAAAATCAGCTTGCTGGTTGTTACCAACCATAATGTCACCAAATCGACATATTTGGGATGGGGGACAAACTCAAAATACCAACATTTTTGTCGGACAAATTTTTCGGGGGGTTTTTTAAAATTTCATTTAAACTTAAAAAAAAGTGCTGGTCATAACATTCCATGTTTATGTCAGATTGACATGTTTTCCTGAAAATCACGGGAAAACTTACCACTGTTGAATTTTCCTCGTAGAAAAATCTTGGGAGGCTCGTCAAACTTAAGCTGCACGCAAAGTTACAGCTTGCTCGTAATCATTTTTTTCTTTGTACGTGGGGCCGTGGACTATTAGATTAGGTCCCAGCGAATTGTGTTTCAAGAATTTCTATTTAGCTAGATATTGGAAGGGCGTTTTGAAATGAACAATTATTTATGATTTATTTATTTTACAATTTCGAAAGACTTCAGGTTAAAAATCCACTAATTTGCTAATTAAGAAAGAATACGACACTGCAAGATACAAACAATGAAACGCAAAACAAGGTACAATTTAAAATAAAAGGCATACAGTTGTAATCGTTTGACAAAATATTAATTTAAAAGAATTTAATCATGATGGCAATATATCGTCACAACTATCATTATCCGATAAATAATTATTAAAGGGAGGCGTTATTCCACACATAGAGTTATTCAAACCTAAATTGGTTCTACAATAATTTTTGTATCAAATTCTGGTATTTATAAATCGAACGTGATAGTTAAACAAAGATAGAAGTTTAGGACAATCGATCAAGTCGATGCCTGTTTTGCCATTATGATATTTTGAACATTATAACATTATACAGGGTTCTTCATGGTAAATGGCCTATTAAACGTTTCAGAAGAACCAATGGCAATATGACTCTGACATTTTGTTTACGGCTGTTATCAGATATGTTTTCTTCAATGAAAATAATGCTGGCACTTCCGGTTATACCGGTAGTAGCTGTCAACTTCGTTATTTTAAATGGAACACCCTATATATTATTGCATTATCGACAAGATAAATTAAAAATAAGTCAAAAATGTTAAAGCTCCCTAAATCTAACCGTTTTCGAGATAATCGTCATTTTACAAAAAATTTGACAGCGTTTTGAAAATTCCTTATATCTTTCTTCGTTCTGGGAGCTTTCACTTGCTTTTCGGGATACACAAAGAACATAAGATGCTCTACTTTCCCCTATCAAAATTACGTGAAGAAAATTATATTTTTTCACGTTACATTTTGAAAATTTAAAATCGACAAAACTTTTTAAATTCAAATGGAACACCCTGTAATTTTCTGCATCATATTATAGAAAATCAAATTCTTTTTTCACCGATATAGGCATTGAAGTTTCAATTTTGTCAGATATTTGCAGTTTACTTACATTTTCAAGAATTTTACGTTAAAATATCATAGTATTATTCTTGAGAATGTAAGTAAACCGCAAATATCTGAGAAAATTTAAACTCTAACTCTTACAATGCCTCTATCGGTGAAAAGACAATTTGATTTTCTATAATACGATGCAAAAAGATACAGGGTGTTCCATTTGAATTTAAAAATTTTTGTCGGTTTTAAATTTTCAAAATGTAACGTAAAAATGGGACACTCAGTATAATTTTCTTCAGGTAATTTTGATAGAGGAAGGTAGTGCATCTTATGTTCTTTGTGTATTCTGAAAAGCATGTGAAAGCTCCCAGAACGAAGAAAGTTATAAGGAATTTTCGAAATGCTTGCATCCGTCAAAATTTTTGTAAAATGACTATCTCGAAAACGGTTATATTTAGGTACAGGGAAGCTTTAACATTTTTGACTTATTTTTAATTTATCTTGTCGATAATGCAATAATATATAGGGTGTTCCATTTAAAATAACGAATTTAAGAGCTACTTCCGGTTTAACCGGAAGTGCTACGTTGATGGCATTATATTCATTGAATAGAACATATTTGATAACCCCCGTTAACAAAATTTCTACGTCATATTGTCTTTGGTTCCACATTGTATGAATCTTCTCAATTAGTTGGTCTCTGCAATTTGGCTTTCCCATTGAATAGGTGTCTTCACATGTCCCCACATGAAAAAGTCCAACGGATTGAGGTCCGGAGATGGCGGTGGCCAAGCCATGGAACCACCACGACCTCTCCATCAATTTGAATCCTTTTTATTGAGGAAATTAATGACACCTATTCCATAATGAGAGGGAGCACCATCATGTAAAAAGAACCGCCCTTCTCTTCATCCTGCTTTGTCCAATAAGTCCAGAAATTCTTCTCGTACTTGCACCAGGATCATTTTCCACAAACTCAAGCACTTCTGCAGCATTATTTCTTCGCAACTTATCTTCCACAAGTCGGTTTAGAGAACGTGATTGTTAAATGGAATAGTTGTGAAGGTTCTACTGAATGTTTGCTTGTCTGGAAGAAGGCGCCGGCGGTTTGGATGTCCCTAACTGATGGCATCTTTACTCTAAAAAATCGCGATAAATTTTTGTAACTAACATTATAGCAAAGATTTTTTTAAAATGTTGTTTGTTTTGTCAAGACGAGTCAGTCGTTTTGTCACAACGTTGCTCTTCCACCTTGTATAAGGCCTTGAACTAAAGGATTGGAATATGTCGTCTTTTCTGAAAGTGCATTTATTTATGCCCTTCATTTTGAACAAAAATCGCTCAAATCGAATCACTAATAACAAAGTTACAAGCGCGTTTCTGCCCTTAGCATACTTTTGGGAGAGAACTGCTCCCTAAGCTCCCCTCTATAAAAAGCAGGTACCAAATTTCTCTTACCTAACTGATTCTGTTAAAACCTCCAACGACAAGCGTTTATGGGATAACGAAATGTGCGAGTTACGACTCCAGAAGACGTTTAAAAAATCAAAACTTGAAGGCCGCGTAAAGTTCACATCCGTTCACCGTAAAATTGTACGCTCGCAGATGCGTTCGAGCGTCGTCAGGCGATACCGAGGAAGGGAGGCGTGGCGAGAGGTGCGTAGCCCCCTAAAAATATTGTTACGATGATATTAACTGTAATTAATTCAAAAACTGCATAATTTATAACCGATCGCTAAAATTGCTGAGTCAACTATGGGTGCGAAGTGAGAATAAAGATGTACAAGGTACTTACAGCTTGACTAAATCCATCTTCATAAGTTTTAGATGCGTAGTGTCAATGTTACCAGGTTAGCACCGGAGCTCATTCCTTGTCTAAACGTCGAACGGTAACTATCGATACAGTTCGAGAAAAGTGTTCAGTGCATTTTTATTTAAATTTACGAGAGAAGAGGTACAAAATGGCGATATATTAATATGACTACATTGCAAAATATCGTGAAGCAAGGGAAACATACTGTAAATCATCGTTCCATTCACGTCATAATGAATATAAAACATCGCCGAAAACAAATTTGGATGACTTCATTCGTGTAGCGCTACGAGAGACGTACAAAATCGAAATGTTCAAGAAATAAAAGCATCTACACTTCGATGTATCCATCGAAAGTTCCATGAAGATGTAGGATATACTCGCGGCAAGGAAAATTTGTGTAAGCTTTTGCGCACCATAGAATTGTGATGAAGCAAAATAAAGACCGACCAGCTACTAGCAATAAATGACGACCTGTATGTTATAGCTCATGCTTGAAAGAAAAATGGTTTTACACCAAACGTAAAACTAAGTTTTAAGTCCTAAACAAAATCAAGGGATTATCATGACATGAACTATCAAAATTACAAAAAATTATTACAAAAGAAATTTATCCCAAATTTGCTGCCATATTCTATGTTAGTGATTGACAATACACCATATCACAATGTGCGTGCTGAAAAAGTCCCACATCCGTAAGTTGATAGGCTGAAATGGTTACGAGACAAAGGAATTCAATTTGCTAATATTTACTTTTGCTTTTTGGTTAGTTTACGTCGGCCTATTTCTGCTACTATGGCTAAACACCGACACCAGGAGACGAACAACCCCCGACCTGGAAAATTTGCCGAACCCCCATTTTGTCCTGGGGTATAGGGATCTTTTACTTTCCTAATATTGATTAGACAAGCCACCAATGATTTTACATCCTCTTCGAGGAATAGTATGTCTTCCTATATAAACCTCGCCTAAAGTATAGCTTCTGTGAATACGCTATCCAAGTACTAACCGCAATCAGCGTTGTTCGACTTTTCATATCAATGACATATCGTCGATCAAATTTTACAGAAAGAAGATATTCTGAGACCACCATACACCCTGATCTGAACCATATCGATCTCTTTTTATGGTAACTCAAAAATAAATAATAGAATGTGTGTTAATACTTAATATTATTAATTTTTACTGTAAATAGATATAATTCGTAAGAATAAAAATAATAGTTAAATTTCTTCTTACTCACTTTCATTATCCTTAATATCAAAATTAAAAATGTTATTATCACCGTCCAAATCGTCATCGTCTTGAAGGTTTACAATAAGTTTATCGATAGCCAGATCGAGCAAAGATTCTAAAGTTATTAATTCTGTTTCAATTTTTTTGGCAGTTGACAGCGAGTATTACATATCTGTAGTGTAGAAAAATGTGGCATGAATGTGGCATTTTTACTAGCGACATGTTTGAGTGTTGAGGTCAGAGTGATGTGATGATACTCTCGGAATAGTATGACTTTCTCTCTGTGAAATTTGATTGATTCCATGAACTTTAAATGTTGACTTATGCATTTTTATAATATTGCATAACTCTACTTTAAATACAGAGTGATTCACAACTTATCCAAATAAGATTTGAGAATAGATACGCAATGAAAAAAGGAGTCAATATCTTAAAAAAAAATTGTAAAATTATTATAGTTTCCCAGAAAAAAATTATTAAAGTTGTAGTATTTACAATCCTTACATTGCTGGGCAACTGTATTCTCTAGCGTCATTCGTGTTGTACGCTCTACGCAATGAGCTCTTTCTCCACGTGGGCCCAGGCGATTTCGCATACTGAAATCCGATGTTAGTATTTATGTTTTTGCGATAGTGTTTACATTAGTTTTTCAAGTGTCAAAAATTTTTTACGTGTATAACAACTCGGGAGTTGATGGATATCGTTTTAATTTAAGGTGAAACAAGATAACATTTGTGTTAGTTCGTAGAAGCTGGGTAAGATAGGCATAAATGAGTTTACACGTCGCACAGTGGGATTTTTTAGTGTATTTATGGACAAAATCCTTATTACAAAAGAATTTTTAATCCAATCGTAACAATTTTTTTTAAATACTGGTAAACACCTGTATTTTAAGCAGGAATTGCGGAAATTTCGATATTCTTAAGACCTAAATTATGGCAAGTCATCTTATGCCTGCCTATTCACGCGATTCGAGTATTTGAACTCTGCGCATATTTTTGGACAGAAAGCTCTGGATTATTAAATTCCCTTCGAATCGTAGCAATTCTTGTTAAATAATTTTTTCTACGTTCATGCAATAAACACAACTTTATTGAACTATATTTACTAGAAAAAGTGGATCTTTATTGCACTAGTGCAATAAATATTTATTGCACTCATCTGTCATTATAGTACAGCGATTTGTGATCAAGACAAACATAAATATTCAAATGAGCGAAATATTTAGTCCTTTTTCTGTGAGATTGTAATACGTTTCAAAGAATTGCGGATTTTATTTTATAATCAATCATATTTATTATGTACTGGATTACGAAATTACTAGAAAATGCATTTTTTTCTAAAATGCCATATGATTACAATTTATAAACACAAACGTAAATGCCTCAAACATACGCGATCACGACTACTATGATTTGGATAATGCAACTCTGCAGTTCTAGAAATGTCAGTCAAAAATTAATTTTGACATTTAAACGAAAGTTTAAAAATGAGTGATATTATTGGGAAAATAGATGATAGTGATGAAGAAGAATTTGTTGGGACCCCACCAGAAGTTAGTGAAATAGCAAATACAGCGTCATTAAGCCTATTACCTAGCAAATCAAGAAAACTATATGAAAAAAGTGATAATCGTTCTAAAGAGTGGTGCTTTTTTTATTTTTCTACACCTAAATAAAACATTTTTTTTTCATGAACGTAGAAAAAATATTGTATGCAACTCGTGCAAAAAGTGTTTATTGCACTCGACGTGTTGTCAAACTCGGCCTAACGGCCTCGTTGGACAAATTCACGTCGCGTGCAATAAACACTTACTTTTTGCACTTGTTGCATAAATAACTATTATAAATATCCACTTTTGCTACGATTTAATAAAGGGTTTAAGGGATTTTTTATAAATTCTCAAAGTGCTAATTCGCTAAACTTCATTGAACGATATAGATGTTGAAAAATATACCAAACAAATTTAAAATGGGTTTTGACGGGCTTGAGCGATACTTTCACATGGTATATAAGATTTTAAAATAATTAATTAATTTAAGATGTAATATAACCTCAAAGTTTTCGGAATGATTTTCGTCCGTTTAGCTTAGGATATTTCAAATCCTGAGATGATGAAACAATTTTGAAGAGGGATTCGGATTCGCACTAAAAACTTTCGTAAAAGTTTTGTCTGGTTTCTGTATTGTACGATTTTTGAATTTTTGTCAGTCTCTGTAAATGTATATTTTTAATAATCTTGGATCCTAGAGCTTTTTGTCCAAAAGTATGCGCAGAGTTCAAAACGTGAATTGCGTGATTAGGCATAAAATGACTTGCCATAATTTAGGGCTTAAAAATGTCGAAATTTCCGCAATTCCTGCTTAAAGTACAGATGTTCACGAGTATTTAAAAAAAAATTGCTACGATTGGATGAGAATTCATTTGTAACAAGAATTTTGTCCATAAATATACCAAAAAATCTTACAGTATGTCGGTGGACAAAATTTTGAACAGTCAGTACATTTGAACAGTACATACGTCAAATTATTTTATTAATTAAAACCACTAATTAATTTTATTAATTAATAATAACAATAGCGGCAAAAACAGTTGAATTAGCTGCTATGAAATAGGTGTACCTTGGGAAAAAAATTCTTCAATTCAATTTTTTGTAAAGTCCCCTGTCCATTAAAAATGTTTTTTTGGATAAGTTGTGAATCCAAACCCTATATATTATCCATTGAATTTCCTTGTCTCATAGCCATTGCTTCATTTCACACTTTCGACGTAGTCATTTTTCAGCTTGTATAAAGGGATATGGTGCATTATCAATCACTAATACAGAACATATCAGCTATTTCGGTATGTTTCGTTTATAACCATTTTTTGTAATTATGTTTGACATTCAGACAAAGAATGGGCCCCGGTGCTAGTCGGATAAAGTTGCCACTGCGCATCTAATACTGGCCGACAATATGAATTTGCTCAAGCTGTAAAGACTTGTAGACGTAGACGTTTCTTTGCCTATTTCATATACATGTTTCCCTTATTTTAGTCCTACAACGCGTTGGTAAAATATATACGTTAATTTCAGGACACTCTGTATCAAGAATAAAGTAAATTTACCGAAAACTGTATCAATTGTGCTCAATAAGTTACATTTGTAAAATTTTAATTATTCATTGCCTTCCATCGAAGAACTATCGCGGACCGAATTCCAGGAGGCCGTTTCATTTGATGAGAACTTTCTGGTATAAATTTAAATACAATTTCGTGTGACAAAACCACCCCGCGCGGAGCCCATTTGTTAAAAGAAAGGCGGGAGGGTTGTTTTGTAAGCCGCTCATATAAATCTGCGTCCGTGTGGGAAACAGTTCGAGAAAGTTTCGCGTCGGGCAAGTGTCTGGGAAACCCCGATTTACTTTTAAATTAATATACACGCCGCATGATATCCGGTTAAGCTCCTAAAAACACGAGAGAATTTGGCGGGATCACTGGACGCATCCCAGGGCACATTTCCTATTTTTTTAATTAGGTATATTGTATGCGCCTCTAGCATCGCGTATGAATAGGTCGGATTTCTCGTCTCGCTCGCAATGCGCTATAAAAAAGCTGGGGTTAATTCAAGAGTTTGAAGTGTATCGCTCGCTGTCTAAAGTACTTCCTCGAACTTTACATCACGTTCTGCAATTAACTACGTGGAGTATCTGCACTGAATGTGCCTGCATACCCTAATGAGAACTGAAAAAAAAATTATAAATACGTGTCCCATTGAAATACACTCCACTTAAAGTGGGTCCTCATAGCTGATTTTCTCGTAAACCACGATTTAATTTTGACGTGTTTTCTTTTAATTGTACGCGGAAATAAATACCCTGTAAAAAATTACCTAAAGAATTTTTATATAATTCCAAAAAAAAATGTATTACTTTCATTGCAGTAAAAGGACCCCGCACTAATCTTATGGATTTTGGCCCCCGGTGAATTTCTCTGTAACTTTGGGAAAAGATAGGTTTCGACCTACTGATCAAATATCTCCATGGGCACAAAGCCCAAAAATCACTCCTATGAGCCCTACCGGGGGATTTTAGCCCAAAAATGATAGGGCGCGAGGAGATGACACATCGCTCAAGAAACCAGTTCCGTCGCGGGGGAGAAGGCTGAAAATGGATTTTTGGGGCTAAAATTGTCCTCCCTTTCATATTCTGGGATCAGTTCATGGCTGCTGACCTCCTAAATACCCGAAAATAGAGTGCGAAAGGGATAAAAACGTGAATAATAAGACATACTATAAAAACGAATGCGGACCTCGCAAGTTGCGCTTGAAAGTTGACAACAGTGTGGATTTCATATTATTATATAGTCCAACGGAAGTTTCGGAACCTCAAAACCTATCTTTTCCCAAAGTTACAGAGAAATTCACCGGGGGCCAAAATCCATAAGATTAGTGCGAGGTCCTTTGGTATGATTATCAATTTTACCATTTTTTATACACCTCTCTGTTTCCGTGACTACGCGGCGTCGTCCGTAACTTTTCCATTCGTGCGTAAAATGCTTTTTACAACACTTATTACGTAATATACTATTTTTATACTAGTGTTAAAAGTGTAAGTCAATTTTTAGTTCACTTACCAATGAATTAAAAGTGTCATTTTTAATGGCAGTTTTACAGAAAAATTTTATTAAACTTCAAGTTACATGATTAACAAATATGACAAGAATTATTTTATTGAAGTGCTTTATGATTAAAACAATCAATATAATCTTAACAAGTTTAATATTATTAATCGTTTTCACCGGCGAATTCGCCATTTTATAGAATATCGAACATTCAATAAATTAAGCTAATACGCCTTATAGATGTAATATTGATTAGCTACATGTTTGTTTAATCACGGTTGTCATGTATTCTTTTTATTTATAATAACTTTCCAAGCATCGCAAAAACTTACAGCATCTTTTCACTTGGATACTTCAGACGTCACTTCCTCCCTTTATAATAACCCACCATGCTTTTTCTTAATATTTTCTCAATCTCCTTAATGTTTAATATACATTTTATTATTCACAATTTTCACGAACTAATATAATAATCTCATCAATAATTAAATTCGTTTTGCAGGGAAGATGCGAGCGTATCGATTTCCTCTTCCCCTTCCTTGATGATATATTATCGACATTCCTCGCATTTTAATAACAAAATCTTTTTATTATTAATTTCTCAAAGAAAATTTGGCATAGAAAAAGGGTTCCGAATTCCATGGCTGAACTGTATTTTTTTTATCACTACGTGAGCCTCTTGTAAAATAAGTCTATTGTTCCGTTGCGAAATTGGAAAACAAAACAAAACAATAATTTCTCAAGCCAGTTATTATCACTTCCGAAACTATTAATTTTCTGTGCTCGAAAAAACATTGTAAAGCATAAAATTTTATATTGTACTAAAAAAAATCAGGGAAAGATAAATCTTGTAAAAATGTTAGGAGTTTGTTATAAAAAACTTATCTCGAAATCTCTGTCTGTAGCATAGGGTTCTAATTTTAAGAAAAATATCACATTTATTCAAATATCTCCGAAAATATTTAACTTACCTAGATTGTTGAAATTTGGCTGATGTTACAACTAATTAAGGTTAAAAATTCACGAATTTTAAAGAAAAAGATTGTCTTTCAGTTCATTCGAAAAGTAAACCATTATTTTTAGTAAGTTGTAAGCTTACATACAGTTTAATAAATCTAATCGTTTTTCAGCAAAATTTTGCAAAAATCTTTTTCTCAAAAATTACACTAGAAAAAAATGTATTTATACAATTTTTAAAATACCCAATGGCGACAAAATTTTAAAGTGCCAACCTCACACCACCAGTTGACAAATTTGTACTAGTTCTGCGGATTTTTGCCTTTAATTAATTATACAGGGTGTTTCTAAAATACGGTCCAAACTTCTGCTGCGTTTATAACTCATTAAAATAAGCCAAAAAGTTCCTATTAACATGTGCCCTAAAACGCACCCTTAGGAAGTTATATGCCCTTAAAAGGGCTCAAATAAAACTGTTTTTTTCTGTAATTGACAAAACGGTCGCAAATAAATAGAAAAAAATTTATGGGCCTCACATAACTTTTTACGTTAAATAACATGGGCTACTCCGTTTTTCGACTTGCAAATCATATGCGTCCCATTTAGGTTGGTGAAGGGGGTTTTCGGCCCGTAATTTTTTTATTTCAATTTTTTTACAATTTTCTCTGCAGATTTATAAAATCTTAACAATTTTACGGAAAAAATATTATCTTTGTCCAAATCGATATTTCCAATAGTTTTCGAGTAAATTGAGTTTGAAAATTACTCTGCTCTTTAAGTTATTAGGCCAAAAATTACAAAAATCTGTTACCATGACAAATAAAAGACTGACGTTGCCACAACGCTTAAAAATTTAAGTTATTGATAAACTGTCAATTGAGCTTTGCAGTGTTTAATTAGTAAAAGTGGTGAGTGGAAAATTTAAGTTTTGTTTGAGCCCTTTTAAGGGCATATAACTTCCTAAGGGTAAGGTTTTAATGAGTTATAAACGCAGCAGAACTTTGGAACCCTATTTTAGAAACACCTTGTATATATCGCTAGCCTAATTTTCAACGTAATTAAAAAACTTTAGAAATATTTGAATAAACTCAATGTTTTTTTTTCAACTTCAATCGCAAACGATTTAGATTCTGTAATAAGTTTTTATGGCTAAAGTTCTATTATTTTTAATTGACCTACCTTTTCCAGAACTTTTTCAAAGTAAAACAGAAACACTGTATACAGGCTGTCCCCAAGTAAATGGGCCATACTTCAAGCGCAGCTTCTTCGGATAAAAATAAACTAATTTAGATTAAGTTACCTTAGTGCACTTTTGTTTCTTAAAGAAGTAACAAACCTTAAAGAAAAAAAATATTTAATCTGTTTTTATGATAACTGTGACTTATTTTAAATATAAATGAAATTGGGCATAGAATTGAGGTAGCCGGAGATAAACTTATTTATCAACTAAAACATAGAAATAGTTTAGAATATCTGGAATAGTCATGTTTTTTGACATAATTTTTTTTTGTCGACATGAATTTTAAGAAAAAGCAAGTGTTTTATGTAACATTTCTTTATTTAGAATAAATAGATATACTTGATATCTCCCAAATGGTGCAAATTATATAGCTAGTTGCGTAAATCAAATATATAACGCTTAATTAAAGAAAAAAGAAGTTTTAATATACAGGGTGACTCAACACTCAATTTTTTTTCAATTTTTCTAAATAACTTTCAAATGACGAAATTTGATATCTCAGGGTTTTGCGATGCCACTTATGAACTTTTATAGTTCACAAATTTTTTGCTACACACATTTTATTTTCTGATAGCAGTATTTCCTTTTCCATCACTTCTACATCAAAAAGCCATTCCCTCTCAACGTCATTAAGAATTACCGTTTTCGAGATATTTACATTTAAAGAATCCTATGTGATTTAAACTATAGATGTACTTTATCAAAGCAATCTAGCAAATAAAAACAAAAACAATTAAATAATTAATTAATACCTAAAATGGATCCCTGAGGAACACCACAGTTTACCATTTGATAAGTAGAACATTGATTATTGTACACCAGACCCTGTGTTCTATTGGTAAGATAATTGTCAATCAAAGAAAGTAGTTCATTGCCAAACACGACGATGACTAATTCTATCAAATGCCTTGCTATTGTTCAAAAAAATTGAAAATATAATTTTAATTATGACACACGTAACTCGGTTTCTATCAACTTTTGAACTAAGGTAGGTTTGACCAGATCACATTATTATGATGTCAAAAATCACCTGTATTAAAAATATTTTTTGACAGGTATGTTTTAGATAATTTAAAAATAATTGAATTTCTTTCTCAAACGGTTTTTGACAGTTTTAGATGTATATTAATGTGTGTTTCTTAAAAATTTAACACCGTGCAACTTTTAAACGAAGCATTCTTGGACTAAGGCAAGTTGGCTCAAAACCAACCGTTTTCACCTGTGGAACATGTGATTGCTGTACGACCACTGTTTTCTGTGACACCCTGTATATTCGATCCTGTAGCCCCTACCTAAAATCTAAGGGGCATCACAAATTATGCTCGAGGAAGACTATATCTCGTCGACGTACTTGACATTCCAAACAAGACCAGATTAAAGCCGTTCCACCGGGTCAAACTGTTCACCCTACGTCTCCAGCCGCAGTTGCTAAGGTAACTTTTGAACTTTCACTTACCCGAGCATCAAGAGGCGTCCGCCGTTGCCTTCCAGAGACGCCAGAGCTCGCTTTGCGGTACCTCCCGCAAACCCTCTGCGCTTGCGACCGTACGGAAGGGCTCTTTACCCGAAACGAGGCGAACCCCTCTAGATTTGTCTTGCTCGTCACGTTGGGCAAACAGGGACGGGTCCCGCATTCACGAAATGTCCGTGACGACCACTGGCCAGCTGGGATGGGAATGGGGATGGAATAAGGCACGAAGTGCACACTATGTAACAAAAAAGATAAACAACCTCTTACCACGCACTTTTGGTGGGCCACTTTGCAGGACAATTGAGGAGTCGGTCAACGGTATAGGATACCAGATTTGTACGGGGTGTCCGGAAAAAAATTACATACAACATGTAACGAACGAGAAGGGTTTTGCCAGGTTTTATTTAGACAGAAATTATTAGAAAAGAATTATTGGCGTTCAAAGTTAAATTTCCAATTTTTTATTTTTTAAATGACTCCATTGACTTTACGAACTTGAACGAAATTCGATGTAGTTGCCACGAATGTCATTTCCGTAACTGTTCTCTATTGTTAATTATTTCGCCGTAAATCCGTTGCTTTAAAAATCTCCATATAAAGAAATCTAACGGATTTAAGTCGGGACTTTTTGGAGGCCATCTCGCAGGACCAAATCGACCAATCAATCCATTTACACCAAAACGATTGTTTAAAAAAACTGCAACGAATCTGCTATTGCAAAAAGGTGCAGCATCGTATTGAAAGAATATCTGTTGTCTAATATTTAACGATACATCTTCTACTACATCATACAGAAGATGATGTTTGAGAAAGTTTCCGTAACTATTTGCGTTCATGTAATTATTGAGTTATTGAGTTTCTGGAATTCCAGTAAAGTACCATTGCAAATTCCTCCCCATATATTGATATATTGATATATTGATATATTGATATATTGATATATTGATATATTGATATATTGATATATTGATATATTGATATATTGATAATTGATATATTGATATATTGATATATTGATATATTGATATATTGATATATTGATATATTGATATATTGATATATTGATATATTGATATATTGATACATTGATATATTGATATATTGATGTATTGCATTCGATACAAAATATTATGGAATTAGAGGAATTATACATAATTTAACAAAACCAACTAAATATTAGTGGGGTAAGAAGTAATCTAGAAACCGTTACCTATGGGGTTCCACAGGGAACGGTTTTGGGTCCTCTATTATTCACAATCTACATAAATGATTGATTTCCTTACCCTTAACGTAAATGGTTCCATTCCGAGTTTTGCCGAAGATACTGCTGTGTGGTATGTCTTGGTCGGACCTAAAAATAAAACCAGAAAAAGATTTCAGAAATATAAAAGCTTGGTTTGAGCAAAATAAACTTACCTTAAATGTAGAAAAAAACAAATTTCTTCCATTTACTTCCTACGCAGCACGTTTACCTCATATGGGTCCACTAATTATTGATCAGAATACAAAAATACCTGAAAAAGAGTATATAAAATATCTTGATATAATTATAGACAGACATTCACGGTTGAACCTATAAGCAGCAAATATTGTCAAAAAAATCCGAGGATTATTACCTCGATTTAAATATTTAAGAGACTTTTTGGATACGTACCACCTAAAAATACTCTATTATGCCTTAGTACAATCTCACTTTAATTACGGTATAATTGGTTGGGGTGGGGTGTCTGATAGCCACCTACAAAATTTAAATATAATTCAAAAGTGGATAATTAAATTAATATAAAAAAAACTATTACTTACCCTAGCGACCAATTATTTAGAGAAAGCGGCTTAATGAATGTCTGTCAATTATTCTGTTTTAATATTTTAATCTGGCTTCTAGGTTGTATAATATTTTCCCAAACAATCTATATAAAAATATAAATGTATACAGGGTGTCCCGTAAAGTATGTTACAAACTTTGGGTGGTGATAGTACATAAAAAAATATGACTAAAAACTCTAATAAACATAACCTCTTAAATGCACCATTTTGAAGTTACAGACCTTCAAAGGTGCAACTATAAAAGTAGTTTTTATGACGTAACTCTTTGTTGGAAAAAGAAAACTTAATGAAATTTTCAGGGCCTAATCAGCTTTAGGAAATCAATAAATAATGCGGATATGAATAAAATCGAGAAAGCAGAAGGGTGTTTTTTTATCACCCTGTATCCTGTTTTTTGCTAAAAAAATTTTTCTGCAAAGGTACAGCAAGTATCATAAGATTTTTAGAAAGACCATTAAATTTAGAAATTTTTTTGTCTCTTGTGTTTTTTATGTAAAATGTTTAGTTTTCTAGTAAATTTACAAAATGCAGAGAGATGATTGCTTCCGAATTATTTACATACATTTCTTAAGCCTAGTGAATTTTTAAGAATACAATCAATTTCCAAAGTAATTTTTTTAATTAAGTAACCAAAACAGAACTAGAACAAAATATGTTATTATAATAATGTTGAAATTGACCTCCTTCTGCATCGATACATGCTGTCAGTCTCTTTATAAAGTTAAATCTGACTCTTTGGAATATGAATAGACTATTTCTTATTAAATTAAAGGTTTCTACAATTCGCAGTCTAAGTTGATCTTCTGTATCAACAGGGGTTGCATAAACTTGAGATTTCGCGTGTCCCCAAAGATAAAAATCGACAGGATTCAAGTCCGGTGATAGCGGTGGCCAGGCTATTGGTGCATTATATCCTCTTCCAATCCATCGATTAGGAAACCGCATATCTAGATACTCTCTAACATGAACACTGAAATACGCAGATGCCCCGTCATGGAGGTACCACATGTATTGTCTCAAATTTAAAGGAACATTTTCCATTAACTCAGGGAGATGGTTTTCTAGGAAATTTAAATATTCTACTGCATCAAGCCTTTGAGGTAGAAAGAAAGGCACGAGCAAATAGTCACCTATTATTCCAGCCCATACGTTGACTGAGAATCGGTGTTGGTGATGACTATCAATGGTAGCATGAGGATTTTCGTCTGACCATGCATGTGCATTGTGCAAGTTCAGTAAACCATCTCGTGTAAAGGTGGCTTCATCGGTAAATAAAATGGAGCTAATAAATTCCACATTATGTTGGTGATGGTTAAGTATTATTCGGCAGAATTCTAGGCGTCGGGGAAGATCTTCAGGCATTAAATGTTGCACTTTTTGGAGATGGTAGGCATAAAGGCCGTTTTCCTTCAAAACACGCCAAACTGACATTCTGGAAAGCTGTAACTGATTAGCTGCCCTTCGCACACTTTCTCCCGGATTTTGTTCAAAAGATCTCAAAATTTGTTCATCTTGCGCGGGTAGTCTTCTAGCAATTCTACCACAATGTATGTAACGGGGTACCACACTACCAGTTTCAATAATCCGTCTGTGAATCCGAGTAAATAATTGTGTAGACGGCTGACGTCTCTGCGGATAACGTTCTATGTATGTTCTTCGAGCAGCTGTTGCATTTCCATTACATAATCCATAAATAAAATGCATTTCGGCATATTCTTGATTAGTAAAACGATTGTTATCCGCCATTGTACTCACAAATTAATAATTCGTCAACAGACACGATTAAAATATGGTAACAAATGTCAACTATGTTAAAAGTGACAGGCGCCTACTTTTTGAATACGTCAAATTTAACACCTAGCGGTGAGTAAACTCCCTTTGCATTTTGTAAATTTATTAGAAAACTAATCATTTTACATAAAAAATGCAAGAGACAAAAAAATTTCTAAATTCAATGGTCTTTCTAAAAATCTTATGATATTTGCTGTATCTTTGCAGAAAAATTTTTTTTGGCAAAAAATAGGATACAGGGTGATAAAAAAACACCCTTCCGCTTTCTCAATTTTATTAATATCCACATTATTTATTGGCTTCCTAAAGCTGACTAGTCCCTGAAAATTTCATTATGTTTTCTTTTTCCAACAAAGAGTTACGTCACAAAAACTACTTTTGTAGTTGCACCTTTTAAGGCCTATAACTTCAAAACGGTGCGTTTAAGAGGTTATGTTTATTAGAGTTTTTAGTCATATTTTTTTATGTACTATCACCACCCAAAGTTTGTAACATACTTTACGGGACACCCTATATAGCTCTTTTAAGCATAAAGTAAAGCTATGGATTCATGAAAGAGGCAGAGAAATATTTCATAACATCATAAGTAAAAAATTGAGTTTAGTGTTTTATAGATATTTAAGACATGTCTATCGATTCGTATTTTTAAGTATATCGTTTGCTATATAACTTACTTTTCGAGATATATCGGAAAAAAATCGTCAAAAATCGACTTTTTTATTTTTGCTGCATCTCTTGCAAATTAAGGTTTCGAAACTTGTTACTTGCTGTAAATGTAGCCCTGATCAAGCAAAAAAGTGTCTTTCTAAAACTAAAAAATATTCAAAATTTTTCGAATTATATCGATTTTTGGAAAAAAAAAGAAGAAAATGAAACACAATTGAGTGAAAGAGAAGAAGAATTGAAATATAAGACTGATACACATAAAAAATATAATCGACAAATATTTTTATACCACGTAATTTTCTGTACGATAAATTTATAAATATTTTTTAATACTTTTATTATAAAAAGATATAATTACCATAAAACATTATACTTACTTTATTTCATAAACAATTATTAAATGATTATTGAAATGTTAACAAGAGGTGAGAGAATTTTAGATGAAAGGAAAATTACATTTTTCAGAGGTAATTATGCTTTTGTGGCTGTCGTTATTTTGGTTTATCTCGTCGAGCTACCCCAAATTAAGTACAGAAGGATTTTTGTACGTGGTCTAGAAGTCGAAATAATGATGATTTTGAAAGTAAAAACGTTTTTGAACGGGCGAATTCAGTTTTCGGGGCGGCCGAGTAGCGTTACCCCCACTCCCCCTCACACTACAGTTAGCTCGCGCCGCGCTCGAATACTTCGGTTTGACGCACAATTAAAAATGCAGAAGTGGCTAAAATGAACCACAGTATATTTTTATTGAAAATATAAGTCTTCAACTTCAATCTCTGTAAAAATTGACGCTGTAGCACTTAAATAGCGGCCTGTGGAATTAAAAAAAAATTATCTCAGCTCCAGAAGGTCGTAGAGCAACGCTTTTTATTCCAAATTCGCGTAAAAATCCCAGCAATCGATACGGCCTAAAAGCATTTCTAATTAGTGGATGTCGGTACAAAGCCTTATGGATGGCTTCTACGTCCACGAAACGCGTTCCTCTCAAAGATTATTCAATAACTTTATTTATGCCTGGCATAAAATCTAATTAGAAGCGTTGAATTATTTAAAAAAGGAACTTAATCAGAAGTTGCTACAGAAAAAAAAATTTTTGGTTTATTCTTTAACGCCCTGTAAGTTTCCGAATCACTTTTCATGGCATATACAGGGTGTCCCTGAAAAGGATCGACAACGCTTGACCACAGGTTCCTTGGATGAAAACAAGAGTTCATCAGTTTAAGATAAATAGAACATTCTAGTACGAGATGCCATATAACAGAGAAACAAATTCATAACAATAATTAAAAGGTTCTGTGTCAAGCTAGTTGTGATTTAATTTTAATTTACTTTTTATTGCAATTTATACTTTTGCTGAACAAACTGATATGTTAGTAGTTTTGGGTTATTGTGAAGGAAATTGTTGTGCTACTGTTCGAACATATGCTGAAAGATTTCCAAATCACAAAACATTTGCTAATGCGGAGAGACGCCTTCGGGAACCAGGACGTTTTTTTACCTGTAACATTAAATCGTGGATAATGTACGGCCGGAATTATTCAGCTGGAGGAACAAATTTGGGAAAGGGTCGAAGAAATTCCTCAAGTAAATAAAAGGCGTTTAGCGGCAGAGGTTGGCTTTCAAAAAGTTCCTTTAATAGAGTATTAAAAGACCAGTTATTTCAGGTTACAGGTATTACAGGGTACCGGTAGGTATTACAGGTCATTAAAGGTCTAACAGGTGGATACGTAGAGGAAATAATGCCCCTTTAAAATGGCCACCTCGATCCCCGGACCTAAACCCATGTAATTATTTCATTTGGGGAGTGGTGAGGACCACAGTTTAAAATAACTTTTCAGTAAATACAGAAAACGAATATGGGAAAAAATACAACACGAAATTAATGTTATGAGAGGTAATGCACAATTATTGGATAATTTAATTTAAAAAGTTACGGGATAGCCAATGGCGCACAGGCACTAGAAATGGAACATCCTGTATATGTATTCTCTCCAAATTCTATAGTTACCTTGCCCTTATATAAGAAAAATAAGTGTACCAAATTTGAAGTTTCTAAGAAAAATAGTTTTCAAATTATTTTAAAAAAATAGGTTATCTATTCTATATTTAGAAGGCTATATTTCAATAGGCGTGCACTTTTGTATGTAGGTAAGTTATGCTAAATAGTCTTATTTTTATCCAAGGAACCTGTGGTCAAGCGTTGTCCATCCTTTTCAGGGACACCCTGTATATAGACACTTCTTTTCCTGGTGTCCAGAAACATTTTGGTTACATTCCCTGTTCATCTTTTCCAGATACTACAGGAAGCAACCGTCGCACGCTATTTATAAGAGGCCTTCTGCGTTGTGTCTACCCGTTGCCAGCCAACCAGACCCAGCAGTACACAGAAAACACAAAAAACCTGCAACGGAAATCCAATATGCCTATACTCAGGTAGTGATACCATCCGTAAGATCTAAAAGAAAAAACATAAATATCACAATAACTCAAAAGGGGGGAGGGGGGGAAATGTCAACATTTATTGCCAAAGAAATTAATGTCGGCAAGTTTTCCTGAGAGAGAATGTTTAGCGCACAATATATCGGACTTTACATTTACATCCCTTTTCAGAATCTTATCCTCACCAACGACACCACGGACAACCAGGTCTTGGAAAAACCAAGCGAACAGATCGTGACTGAGCACAAAGTAGGCTCCGAAGGGGACTTCGACCTGAAGGTATCCAAGTTGGAGGATATGTTCGAGCAGTTCGAAAAGGGGGGCGAAGTGCCGAAGACGAAGAGTAAGAGCGATATCGTTAAGTTCGCCAAGTTCCTGAAACCCAGAGTAAGTAAAACTAGAAATTAAAGATCTCAGACAACTTTCTGAAAGATATACTTACTATTCTTTTTGTTTGTTTGAGTTAGGTGCCGTCTTCTGTAAAAGCAAAACAAGAAAAGGCACAACCCACACCCACGAAACCGGAAATGGTCGATGAAAAGTTGACTAATGCAAACGGAAAGGGTGTTGAAATCGATGAGCAGGAAGTGACTGAGGTTACAGGAGACTCAATAGAAAGACTGCTGAACCAACTAAAAAAATGCGAACTGGCTGTTTGTTCGGATGATCTAGATCTAGATAATAAAGCTAAAAAGAACGACAGTCGAAGTTCTGACAATGGTGCCGAAAAGGACAAAAAGAAGGTAATAGGTCGTTGGTCTCCTATAGTCTCTGGGCTTGGCCCATTGCATCATGCCGTTCGCAGCTTGCTGCGTCTACAGGAGAACAACGACTAAAATCAACACCGATTGACTTATGAGTATTACTCCAGTTGAATTAGATCATAAAACCTGAAAACTTGAATAAATTATTAGTAGACTAATATTTTTTCACGTTCAAACTCTAATTAGACTGGAGTATATAGCAATTTAATCAAGAGTTAATCAAGTTAATATTCACTTATTCATTTCTCCGATAAAGGATAAATTATATTTTTCACAATACTAACTGTCATTAAAGAAGTAGCTCTTCAGTCCCCGTTATAGCAGCAAGAGGTTGCTTCTTGGGTTATGTGGTTGGTTGTACTGGGATCCTATTGGTCTAAAACAACCCCAAGAACAACCTCCTGGGGTTGTCATGAACTTAAAAAACATCCTGCATGTCTCTTTCGACAGAGGAAACAGTTACCTCCAAGCAGGACCAAGAGCTTCAACTACCAAGACATAACCAACCAGATGACGAAGTCTCAGAGCGAAGTGAAGACCTTTGAAGCTGACATCCACATTGAAAAGTGTCCCAGCGTTCATGACATTACCAGACATGTCAACGTCCACATGTCCCCTTCCAAGAGCTTCGTGTCGAAGAAGCCACTGGATGACCACTGCGCTTTGGAGTTGCACCGATCGAAGAGTTACATAGTGAACCTCATCGACAGGGCCCTAAGTAAAGAGTTAGGAACAGTCCCCAGCCATAGGGTCAAAAATGAGGTTTGTATTGCATTTTTAATTCACCACTTAAAAAGGACTACGACAATGATCATTTGTACATTTATTTACTCATTTGTTTCATGATGTTTCTAGAATATGTTCTATATCTGTCTTTCATATTCTTAGAAGCTTAGATATTATTCTGTAGGCCAATTAAGTAAATCAGTGATTTTGTGACAAAAGTACTAGTAGCAAACGCACTGTGCCATCATATAAAAAACAGTACTTAGATATATGTTTATATGTATGTTTCTTTATGGAAACAGGAACTACTAAAACACAGAAGTTTTCTCACCGCCTGGAGTGCGGGTTTGAACCTCTTTAAACACTCTTCGATTCACACATATGACCAAAGGTTTTGCCGTACTGCAAAATTATCCTAGTGCCTCTTTGTATTATTACACCAGAAAAATTAGCGAAAATAAAACAGAAACTCGAAAAAAGTCCTATCCGCGAGATTATTATAAAATTGTCTAAAGGAACATAATACAAGACATCTCTCATCTCGTGAGTCAAAAACTTTTATTAGCTAACTTTTCTATTTCAACAAATAAGTGAGGAAAACAGTTTTTTCACTTTGCAGGGAAAACCATCAATTTTAGCGAAAAGTGACTCACAGACAGCTTGTAGGGAGTAAAATTATCTACAAAATGAGACTTGTTAAATTAAAATAATAAACAAAAAAGTTATTGCAAAAAAACAAGAAAAGTGCCCATTTCTTAATTTGTTTATAACTATCGCATTTATTATTAAAATTTTATAAAACCTATGACAAGTTGAGGGTTTTGTCATACTTCAAAAGTGTGCCAAAAGTGGGCGCTGTAGGTGCAATAGTTTTCGCACAATTCTATTTGTTTATAGCGGAGGCTGCAAAAGTTATGAACTTTAAGCCTCTGTACAGGCGTTAATTTTCAACCAAACATGATTCTGAAAGCGTCATTATAATCTTAAAGACGTAATTAAGCGACCTATTAAAAAATATCACCGTTTTTTTGACATTAACATTCTCAAATAGTGCATTAAAAAAACCGTGCGTTTTTCGCTTATAAACAATTTGAATAACATGTGTATTTATGCTACCTCGCGGAAAATAAATGCAATGGATAGCTGGCAAAAATACAGTTTTAAAATAAAAAAAGTACCCTCTACGACCAACAGGAGCCAAGCTTTTTTTTAAATCGTAGCGCAATTGTTTATAAATATTAACACTAGAATTTTTCGCAAAATACAGTTTACGACGTAAACTACGATTTAAAATATTAAAAAAACTAATTTACTCTGCCTTAATATATCTTCATTTATTTATTTAATAATAGTAAAATAATTCCGAAATTGAAATTTTAATTAATATTTCGTTTAACAATAATATTTGTGACATTTTTGTAAATTAAAAAAATATAAGTATAAAAGATGCTTTTTTCTGGTGTTCAGGGCTATTCTACGAATTCGTAAATACGCCCATTGTTATTTTTTCGGCGAGCTACCCCTGTGTAAAGAAAAAAATAAGTTTCTACGATGAATAGAAACCGAGATATTGCAAAATTTACAGCGCGCGACCGCTTGGACTAGCTTCCCCCACCACCCGCCGCCGGCCGCCAGACAGTTTACTTAGCCAGTACCTTCTCTTTAAAGGGCTCGTGAGTTGTTAATCTTCCACATTTTTCAATGCAATTCACGGGAAATCATAGTTTACGTCGTAGACTGTATTTTGCGAAAAATTATGGTGTTAATATTTATAAACAATTGCGCTACGATTTAAAAAAAAATTAACTTGGCTCCTGTTGGTCGTAGAGGGTACTTTTTTATTTTAAATCTGTATTTTTTGCCAGCTATCCACTCCATTTATTTTCCGTGAGATAGCATAAATAGCAACAATGTTACTCAAATTGTTTATAAGCGAAAAACGCACGTTTTTTTAATGCACAATTTGAGAATGTTAATGTCAAAAAACCGGTGATATTTTTTAATAGGTCGCTTAATTACGTCTTTAAGATTATAATGACGCTTTCAGAATCATGTTTGGTTGAAAATTAACGCCTGTACAGAGGCTTAAAGTTCATAAGTTTTGGAGCCTCCGTTATAAACAAATAGAATTGTGCGAAAACTATTGCACCTACAGCGCCCACTTTTGGCACACTTTTGAAGTATGACAAAACCCTCAACTTGTCATAGGTTTTATAATATTTTAATAATAAATGCGATAGTTATAAACAAATTAAGAAATGGGCACTTTTCTTGTTTTTTTGCAATAACTTTTTTGTTTATTAACCGATTTTAATTTAACAAGTCTCATTTTACTCCCTATAAGCTGTCGGAGAGTCACTTTTCGCTAAAATTGATGGTTTTCCCTGCATAGTGAAAAAACGGTTTTCCTTACTTATTTGTTTAAATAGAAAAGTTAGCTAATAAAAGTTTTTGACTCAGAAGATGAGAGATGTCTTGTATTATGTTCCTTTAGACAATTTTATAATAATCTCGCGGATAGGACTTTTTTCGAGTAAAAATTTAATTTGCTTGGTCTATATATCACAGTATTAAATACATTCGCTCACTTTCGCTTTACTTAAATTTTGATAATGTGAACCAAAATTAATTTAAAAAATAACTCATACCAGGAGTTCATGAATTTATCTTCATTGTTGCCGCTGCCTTGCCTGTTTCAATTTAACATTTCACACGAATTAGTTCTAATTAAAGTATCGTTCAGAACTCTAAATAAATCGCAATTCCATCAAATTGCACCTTACGGGTATTACTAGGACATTTTGTCCTTAATATTTCATTTGATATTAAGTCTTCTGCAGGCCCGGGAGATAAGTGCGACAGAGTTTTAGAAAATTGCTATTTAAACTTGCTCGGATTCAATAAAAAAGTTAAATGAACAAGTCACTTCGCTATCATCGTGCTTTCTTAAATAATAAAAAAAATGGGTCTTAAATTATATCAGGAAAATGTTCATTACGGGGTTGCCAGATGTAATATGTGCCTAATTTTTTGCTGTGCGAACAATCAGTCTTATGTAATTGTAATAATTTTTAAGTAACTAAACTGTCTTTATCAATGATTTTCTGTTTTCCAATTAAATGAAAGGTGATAGAAAACAAAATATTAAAAATTAAACTGATAGCTTTTGGGGCGAATCTTGGAGTAAAACTTATTTATATTTATTATTTTACTAATTTGATCATCCTAATATTCTCTGCAATTAGTTATTTGTCCATTTAAGGAGGTATATCGGGTTTACTCAAATGCACAGATGTACTTGAAATTTATATAGCGTATTACCCAGTGCTCCCTCTGTGCGTCATATTTTTTTGAAATTTTTTTTGAATCTAGATTTTGAGATATTGTTGTTAAAAGTTATTCATTTTAACATAGGATTATATGGCGAAGATGGACGGTGCGGCTCTTTTTTTGCACATATCTGAGAAAAAAATGTAGATATTGTGAAACAAAACGTTTCCATATATAGTACATAGTATTATCTTATTTTTGATGTAAAACTAATGTAAGTTTTGACAATAGTACAGCTGTATTAATTAGAAACAGAAACCAATAATTGCATTTCTGTCTGACTTGAGGATTAATGTGGCAACGTCGCAATCAGCTGACAGCAAGGAGGGAACACATTTGAAAGACTTGATAAAAACGAAATTGATTTCAAACATATACATTTTTCCTAAATCCCATGTAAATTGTTTATCAACAATAAATTATCCACAACAGATGATGTTTTGTAATGTTTTAAAAAAAACTAGATTAATTAAAAAAGACTAGGAAGCTGTGATATATTTATTGGAATAAAAAATACAGTTGATAAATCTAGTTTTTTAAAAACATTACAAAAAATCATCTGTTGTGGATAATTTATTGTTGATAACAATGTACATGGGATTTAGGAAAAATGTATATGTTTGAAATCAATTTCGTTTTTATCAAGT
>NW_019417117.1:298645-394522 GCF_000390285.2 Anoplophora glabripennis
CAACAACGCCGGGAAATTGATTTTGAAATTCTATGAAACATTCCTCAATAGAATACTTCCATATTCCATCAATCTTGCGTCCATTTCTAAAGTAGGACTCTATGATAAACACTTTTTGTTCTTGAGAAAACACCATTTTAAACGCTTTTTAAAACGAAAATATTCAAATTGATAGAGGCGATATAGCGCTTTGACAGATGACGTTTAAGTTCATTTGCTATACGCTACGCCCTACGTCCAAATTTTCAGCACCAACTTGACCACGTTTTTATTTGTACGCTCGTTATAATAATTATATTGTACATAGTTTACACACAATACATTTTTGAACGCGTACGCATCTTTACCCGAATTTGACGCGCAATATCTCCGATGTCCGAGGTCTGTAGGTTCGCAGTGTGTACGACTGCTAGTCAATTATTAGCGCTGTTGCCACACCTACATAGTCTTTATGGGTTCATTAAATATAATTTAAAACTACTTAAATATGATATTTTTATGTTGTTAATTAGTCAATATGTATGATATGTGCATATGAGTAGATTTCTTTGCTATATAGATAATGTTTATCGCAAATAATTTCAATACAATTTAATTTTTTCAAATTGGCAGCGGGCTTTAGTCCCATAAGAAAAGCATAGGATCCCCCCTGCGCTCCTCACTTCCCTCGGACCCCGATATACCTCCTTAAGTAGCATTTTTTTATTTACTTGTGTATTTTGCCACACTGAAAGTCGTTCGAGAACTCGAGATACGGGGTTTAGTCAAAAAAGAAAAATAATCATAATTTTGCAAATAAAAAGACGCAATTTTTAACTATCAATCTATGAACTTTATTTTGACAACTTTTACTTACCATCTAGCGGCTAAATGAAGCAACTTGGAATAAAGGTAAGATGAGTTAGAACATCAGAATTTATTCATCACAGTTCATATAAAAAGCGAACGCTTCTGAATTTGTTGGTAACGATCTGGCCTTACTGGGGCGTAGAAACATCAAATTTCATAATGTTCCAATATTTTGTAGGGAATGGGTACAAAAGAAAACTATTACATAGATTAATGTCTGCGTTCTCTATCTTCTATTCTTTCTACTACTAAAGATGGTTGCAATATTTTCCGAGGACCAACCGCTGTGCAAGTAATAAATGTACGCTCGACTGTCAGCGTCTCGCGTTCGACCTTTCTTTTTTTACTTGTTGCGATTTTTTTTATAGCCGACCATATACATCAATTACTTCGACGATGTTACACATTCTACAGAAAAAGTCGCGATTTAGGGCGAGGAACAAATGAGGGAAAACCGCTAAAAACGCAAATAATATTGTGTTTTCGAGGCGTGTGAAACGCGAGGAATAAATATTTAACAAAGCCTGTTGAACATCGAACACAGCGCTTTTCCATGGAGTGAGAGTATAAAACCACGTTTCAACCTTCATATAACAAATCCTTTATTCGTAAAAAGCGTGTACTTGAAACATATTTTATTTAGAGAATAAAAGCTCATTATGTGGAAGTTTAAAAAACATCACATATATTATTTTTTCAGATAACTCCGTAACTTTTTAACATATTTCTGTGAAATTCTGTATGATTCTTTTTAGGACAGCCAAAGGTTTTATTTCTTATCTAAAGCGTAGAGATGGTTAAGAATACTTGAAACAGTTTTGTTTCTCACTACATGTTTTTATTGATAAAGATTTTGCGAAAACCTAGGTGTTTTACGTAACGAAACTTTATTTACTGTAAAAAAGGTAAATTATACTCGACGGCCGAAAATATAGATAGTGATTCATACATAATATAGAAACACTATTACCGTGAAGTGTATAAAACTTAAAATGATTTTTATAACGGTTCAATATTATTTGCTTATGTTAAATGATGTGCCGCTCTCTTTGCACATCGATAGGATCTATAACAGTCATAGACTGAGTTACACTGAACGCGATTTATTTCCTATCTCTGTCTATCGCACTTATTACAGATAGGGAAATGCTCTTTTTAGTGGGTGTAAACGGACGTACGTAGAATTCGAGTTAGCCGTAGTTAGAAACGTCAAACTATAAGCGCGCGCGAGGATTTGCATATTCCGTGACTATAGTAAATTTATAAATTAAAAAATACAATCGGGACGTTTTAAAACGTAGGAATAATAATTAAAATGGATCAAAGTGCCGGTTGTAGCAAACGGTCTGTTGCTCATGAACGCCCTAACCTATGCGATGCGGAATTAATAATGGTAAAAAACGTGTATAAAGGAATTCGGTCGCGAAATTCTAATACAAGTGTAAGTGAAGCTGTTGATATGTGTAGTTCGTTGACAAAAGTATCCGTTGCTACTGTTTATCGTGCCATAAAAAATAGTGTAGAAGTGAATCCAAAGAAGAAAAAAGTGGAAACACGAGGGAGGAAGAAAATAGAAGTCGACGTTGACGTGAAATACTCCATACGTAGGAAAATCCATGGATTTTCCTACGTATGGAGTATNTTATCGATGCCCAAGAGGGCATCGTTTTATAGAAAACACTTAAAATTTAAAAACAAAATGCTACTAAAATATTTTTGAAGTTTTCTCGATAAAACCTCTAAAAATAATAGATGTTATGTTTTATTATATTTTTTCCATATTTTCTACATCTTGTTGCCTTTTACGTATACACGCCTATGGATTTTCGATCCCCGCACGCCTCATCCTCCTTACTAGTCCAAGAGCTAGCGATGAATCACTATCTATAATTTCGGCCGTCGAGTATAGTTACTTTCTGCAGTCGTTGGCAAATACAGACAAATAAGTTTTGGGGATGTGTTAGTCAAATTTAGTCTTTTTTATAAATTTTAAAATTGTTGGCAGTGGCAGAATTTTACGTAGAAGAATCATTTCAAAACAAAATTGATTTATCAAATAAAATTTTACACAAAGAGCAGCTGAGGAAATAATCTGGAACAATACCATTTCACATTACTGATATACTGTCTACTATATCGAGGAGTTATGAGTTGCCTGTAATTCTTATTGAAAATGGTGTTAATGGCAAAGTAGTTGTTAAGTTGTTAAAATGAATACCTACTAATTAAAATACTTCGAAAAGACCGATCGAAATAACTTATTTAAAGGGAAAAAAGTTGACGTCAAATAAAAAAGTATCCAATACAAAAGTTGTAGATCATGCAAAAATCTACAACTTTTGTAGAAGTCACTTTTTAAGATAACCTCAAAATTTCCGAGAAAAATAAAAAAGACAGGTTTTTTCTGATTTTTCGTTTTTTTATTTCTTATTTCCGCAAAGATAATTTAATTCTGACGAAACTTGGTGAAAGTATACCTTTCTGTGTCTTAAATAACCGCACATTTTTTTTAGATTAAAAAATCAAGAAGTTTCGGAGATATTAATTTTTTCCGGTCTGAAACACTTTTTCTTCAAAGAAAAATTCTATTTAGAAAAATCATCGTACAGAGTTCTGCCGGTGATAATTTTGTTCTTTTTGACATACTTGTTGGTGAAATAAAAAAAATGTAATAACAGTTCAAAAACATGCTCAAAAATGCAAAAAAATAAAAAATTACTTGCAACAATTAATTTTTCAGTAATTGTTGATAAATTGTTTAAATTTAAAAAAAAATCAAAATCTGATTACACCATTCAATTATACGTCTCATTGTTTGACCCAAAATTTATTTTTGTACAGTATTGCTATAAACATAAGTCGAATAGTGAATAAATAAAATAAATAATTTTTTTTTTTTCGTAAGTTTGGTTAGCGTACTTATTTTTTTAGTTTTGGCGAATTCATAGATATACAGTGTGTCCAAGATAAGGATAGGATAGCATTAGGATCTAGGAAATGGTAAGAGATACGGGGTGGCTCAGATTAGAAAAAAGTTGTTTTTTGTACCTAAAAATATGCCATTTAGAAAGTTTTAAAATTCCGGGTAGTTCCGGAGACATCCGGAAAGACCCGAAATTTTGCAAAATTGTTTAATTTTTTTCTGGCTTTATTTGAAAACGAATTTTAAAATAAATTGCATATTTACAATGCCACATTTTTCGCTCTATGCAACGGCGTCAACATTTTTGCAATCCGACGTTTCGTCTTCGAGGGGCCATCATCGGTTTATTTTTTTTAAATTCTTCGCTGCTATTTTTATAACAAAATCTAGTCATTTTTAATTCTAAATTACAGGATATTACTATTGTAATCGCTTGAAAAGTTTTTAGACTGTTTTAGCTATCATTTAAAATTTTTCCTGAGTACGGCTTTGAACGGTTTCAAAATATCTATTGGATGAATTCATAACAGTACTATTAGCAATACTAATTAGGAATAATAAAATATTTCATAAATTCGTATTATATTTTTATTAGGTACAAATTTTTAAATTATTGATTAAAAAAAATTGTTGGATATTTTGTTTATTAACAATCGATATTTTGAAAGCGTTCAGAGCCGTACTCAGGAAAAATTTTAAATGATAGCTAAAAACCTTTTTAAGCGATTACAATAGTAATATCATTTAATTCAGAATTAAAAATGACTAGATTTAGACATTTTTTATTACCCTTTTACCATTTCCACTTATAAAATTTCAGCTAACAATTTTTTTTCTCTCCAAGTGTAATTTGGTTAGACTATACTGTTGTTCCTACTAATAGACTTTTTAATTGAAATCACACAGTAAAGGCATACAATAAAACCGAGGGACAAAATCTGTTAACTTTTGTTAGGCAAATGAAGATGCGAGTGATAGGTCATTGAAATCAAGGAAAAATATGGGCGAAGTGTAAAAATGAAAATTGGACCTTGAATTTGAAAGTCAAACTTACGATTTTTAGGAAAAAAATATATTTGCTGCTCGCGCTCTTCTCTAGATTTTTTTTCACATAAACTAGCAAATGCATTTTGTAGATTTTCAATATACAGGGTGTAACAAAAAAGGTGGGCTGGCTATACATAGCCATATTGTACTCATCAAGACGATCAAAAAAGTTTATATACACATCTGCTCTAAAATGCTTCGTTTCTGAGTTATGGACACTTTAAGTTTTTAGTTTCCTATAGTTCTGGTACAGTAACCGACCATTATCAAGTAATCCAAGATTATAATTGCGGTTGGTGTCATGGTGACAGCTAAGTATCTGACTCTATTAATACATTTTTTTGTAATTAATTTTACTCACTGAAAATGGAAGATTATTCCTTTGAAGAAATGTCAAGCATGCATTTGATGTATGGGTTGGCATACTGCAATAGGGCTGAAGCAAGACGACTTTACGCAGAGCATTTTCCACACCGACGTTTACCCAATGAAAAAACCTTTGAAAGGCTACATAATAGGCTAAGGGAAACAGGATCTTTCAAACCGCGAGCCCGAGATCGCGGTAGACCACGAACTGCAAGAACATTGCGCTTGGAAGAACGTGTGTTGCATCGTGTTGAGGAAGAAACAGGTGACAGTACTCGAAGAATTGCATTAAGAGAAGGAGTTGATCATACGACCGTGTGGCGGGTTTTAAAGACCAATCAACTTTATCCGTATCACCTACAACGGGTACAAGGACTGAGTGAACTTGACTTCCCAACACGACAAGCCTTTTGTGTTTGGCTATTGGAAACTTGTGCCAACGACCCTCTCTTTTTGCCTTCCTTATTATTCACAGATGAAGCTGGCTTCACAAGAGATGGTATCTTCAATTTTCATAATGTACATCTATGGCATGAAGAAAATCCGCATGCCATTATTCAATCCAGACATCAACATCAATTTTCAATCAATGTTTGGGCAGGCATCATTGGTGATTTCTTGATAGGCCCTTTTGTTCTTCCCGGGCGACTTAATGGCCAAAATTATCGTAATTTCTTAGAAAATGATCTACCAAACATGTTGGAGGATGTTCTACTGAATTTTATAGCACGCGTATGGTTCATGCATGATGGGGTGCCGGCCCATTTCAGTCTCATAGCACGTGAATTTTTAAACGAAGCATATCCTAGAAGGTGGATTGGCCGGGCAGGACCTATAGCGTGGCCTGCACGTTCCCCGGATCTAAATCCCCTTGATTTCTTCGTATGGGGTCATCTAAAATCAATGGTGTATTGGTTTATTCTACTCCAGTTCAGGATATCGAGGATCTTCGGCAGAGAGTAGAAAACGGATGCCAGAGAATTCGGAACACACCGGGAATTTTTGAGCGAGTGAGGCAGTCCATGACAAGACGAGCTCAACGATGCATTGGTGTTCATGGAGGTCATTTTGAACATCTCCTTTAAAGTTCATTTACTGTTGTTGTAGTTTTCATTATTTGTTACTCATTTAAAATAAATAAAAAAATGTTATTTATCAGACCAAGATTAAAGTGTCCATAACTCAGAAACGAATCATTTTAGAGCAGACGTGTATATAAACTTTTTTGATCGCCTTGATGAGTACAATATGGCTATGTATAGCCAGCCCACCTTTTTTGTTACACTCTGTATAAGGAATCCGATTCTGAAGTGGAAAATTCAATAAAAGCTATTTTAACCCGATAAATGTGTGACTAAAGTTAACTTCGTACTTTTTGTGAATTTTTTGAAAACAAAACTTGTCTTTTCGGTATTTAACATTCATGACACAAGTAACTATATAATATTTTATAAGCTAACCATGAAAAATCGAAATATCAATAAACAATTAAATCAAAGTCAAAGGTAACGTAATTAATCCAGAGTACTGTATTTTCATAAGAAAATATATTTAAAACAAGAGTCATATTATTATATTTTAATCATCGCCATCATGTGAGTTGCTGTCGTATACGCTTCCTGAAGTAATCCTGCAAAACAATTTTATTTTTATTTTATATTATAATTTAAATTTTAGAGACCATTTGTTTGCTTACTGATCTTGAATGAATTGATCTACATTAGACAAACTAGTGTTCTTTTCAATTCTTAATCGACGATTTATGCGAATCATCGAGATATTTTCGGATCAGAAAAATACACTGTTCGATCTAACACATCCTTTATCCGACAACTACCTCTTCCAGTCGCTTACTACGATGCCAATGAATCCTGGCTTAAGTTTTATAGACAAAACGTGACCCATCGTGCTCGGCAGGGTAGTAGATTAAATTAAACTGGTTTTTCATATCTGACTAAATGAGAAAAATAATACGAAACCAATGATATGTCCCACTATTATGAAATTTCATGTCTAACGACCATAAAACTACATTTAAATGTTATTTTTCAATTTAGGCATGTCAAAATTGTTTTGTTGTTGCCCTTTGCTTCACACATATCACCGAATTTATAATTTTTAACTTAAAAGCCAATATGGCGCCCTTAAGAAATAACATTGACTATCGCTTCTCAAAAACAGAGACATAGACAAATATCATTACAATCAATAGTCCGTCAGGAAACCGATAAATGAAATACTGTACAACTTTTTGTAATTTGGGTCACTCTGTATCTCTGATATTTTACGATATTCTTATAGTTTAAATACTTGTAATCCGATAGTTATCTATTTTTATTTTTTGTTGGTAGGTTGTTAACTATTACTCTAAGAACGGTTTAAAGTCTCAACCCCCTACAAATGACAAAATTTTCTGTACGCCACTGACGTGAAATGGGGCCCATTCGCTTCCACCCGCCCCGTTTAACGCATTTGCTCCATGTAACAATGTAATAACTTATAATCCAACCTGTTGTGACAGTTTGTAGTCTCAGAATATTTTATTCAAGGAATTGTATTTTCAATTAATTTAAAAATTCTGTAATAACATTAACAATTGAAATATCTAGTGGTTAGTAGTACAATATATTTAATGGTATTTAAGTGAATGGCAATAAAAAAATCTAAATATTTAAGTGGAAAATAAGAGGCAATTGGAGTTCCTTTTCTAAATTAGATCTTCGCGTTAAAAAGCCAAGCAATTTCCTTCATTTCCTCACATCTCTGCCTAAGTGGACAAACAGGCCTGTCTCTTCAGTTCTCTGAATTCAGAAATCGTCCCTCTCTGGAGATAAACTGATTGTGAGAGCAGTGGAAGTTAATACAGGGTGATACGCTTGTTTTAGAAAAGAAACAAAGAGCAGCATTGTCAAATACACTGTTTTTAAGTGAGTTTACCACCAGGAATTTATTAAAATCCAGGATATAAAGATACATCTATACCGATAGAAAAGTTTTGAACGAATATTAAAATCAGGAAATACAATACAAAACACGAAAATTTCTAAGAAAAGAAATATACAGGGTGTAACAATAAAGGTGGGCTGGCTATACATAGCCATATTGTACTCATCAAGGCGATCAAAAAAGTTTATATACACATCTGCTCTAAAATGATTCGTTTCTGAGTTATGGACACTTTAATCTTGGTCTGATAAATAAGGTTTTTTTATTTATTTTAAATGAGTTACAAATAATGAAAACTACAACAACAGTAAATGAACTTAAAGGATATGTTCAAAATGACCTGTAAACTGTAAACTATTTTTCAAAATATTTATGTTTAAGAACTTTTGCAAATATTCATCGATTTTGATTATTTTTTCGTATTAAAGCGATCTAAAATGTAATCTTGAACGACTGCAATTTCAGCTTGCTACACAAAACGTAGCTCTGCAAGGGTTTCTGATGATTCAAGACGACGAAAATACTTGTCTCAAGTAGATCCAATTCAATGGGATTAAGATCAGGGCTACATGCGGGTCGTTCCAATCATTGAATACGAATCCCATCCAAATACTCTTCACAACATTTGTGACATTCGGTCTTGCGTTGTTGTGCTTCCAAAAAACTCGAATGAAAACCTGAGTGATGTATATTAAAAATACTTGTTGTCTTTGAAGTTTGGCCTTAATTCCCACCAGTGACTACAAACCAATTAAAATCAAGGTTGATAGTAACATTATTTAGAAAGAAAAGATTATTACTGTGTCGCAAATAAATAATATCAGACAAAATCTAATCAGTACGCTTTGTTAACTCAGCAATAGTTTAAAAATACCTGTTAAATCTATCTGCCAATTTGTGTAGGTACACATTTCAAAACGCTTTGTTTGGTGTTAATATTAGGACCCGTTTTACGGAAAAATATTCAGCCCTAAAAGGTTGTCGCTTCTGCCACCTTGCTATACTTCGCGGTCGAAATTATAGAGAGTGACTAATCGCTAGCTTTTGGACTAGTAAGGGGGATGAAGCGTACCGGGAACGAAAATCCATTGGCCTGTCTGCGTAAAAGGCAACAAGATATAGAAAATATTGAAAACAGATAATAAAACATAACATCTAATATTTTTTACGGTTTGCTATAACCGGCACTTTAATCAATTTTAATTATTACAGCATTTTAAAACATCCCAGTTGTGTTTTTTTAATTTATAAATTTATTATAGTCATGGAATTAGACTCCTCGTCTACGCTTATACTATGACGTTTCTCGGGACGGTTAAATCAAGTCCGTTTGCACCCAACTAAAAAAGCATTTCCCTATTCCCTACCAAGTGCAAAAGACAGAGATAGAATATAGATCGACGTTCAGTGTAACTCAGTCTATAGACGATTATAGATTCTATCGATGTGCGTAGTGAGCGGCACAAAGATAAATAATATTGAACCGTATAAAAATAATTTTATATTTTATACGCATTATGGTAATAGTGTTTTGATATTATGTCTGAATCACTATCTATAATTTCGACCACAGAGTATAGGTATTTGCCTTACATTGAACAATAACGTCTTATTCCATTGCAATTAGTACAGTGGCGGCTCTTGACTTCCATACCAGGGAGAGCAGAAAAATTTAGGTACAAAGCATTGAAAAAAAATCAAATATAATTGAGTAGTTTTATTTTAAATGCTACTAAAATAAAGGGAAACTGTAACCGTGACCACCACTGTAAACACTTTAAATTATATTTTTTACCTTGAAATGTTCTAGGGGGCGGCGCCCAGAGACCCCCCCCCCACACCAGCCGCCATTGTAGTATTCTTTTAAGGTCACTATAGTAAAAGCATTACTAAAACACAGGTGGTCATATGTATTCCACGTTTGTATTATAAAGACACTTTTAATAAAGGCAAAAATTGCTCTGAGAAACCGACCCTTAAATAATGTTCTTCACAAAAACCGGATACAGCAGAAATACGAAAAAAAACGTACCTAATACCGCTACACAACATTTGAAACCCACATTAACCCCATTCCAACGCATTATTCCTCCACCGTTTCCCATTAAAATCCCCGATCGGGCCGGCAAAAACCAGACTAATGTTCATAAATGAAGATTTTATTACGTCTGTCAATACAGAAGGACTCGGGCGTAATAGAGATGGAAAAAAAACAGGCCGTCCTGGGTGTATAAAAACGGACGTTGATGTAAGATTTATGCTCTTCATTTTTATCGCGCCAAAGGCACAACTCAATTTCTAGTCAAATGGAAACGAGCATCAAATTTTTTTTTCGAGGTGAGTGGACGGCAAAGTGTTTCGATTCCACCTGAGTTGTAAAATTGGCGTTATATGGGATTGACTGCCATGCAGTGGACAGCAGAAATTACATATTTTGTCAGTCAACAAACTTTGGCCGTAGTACAGGGTGTAAAGTAAAAGTGTTTGTTGTTAGGTGAACTATAAGTTTTAAAAAATAATTAAATATACAGGGTGTAATTACGTCAAACATGTGTCCGGAAACATTTCGTATCCTATATACAGGGTGTAAGAAGTTTGACTGCCATTACTTCTTCATGTAATAGAGTAAAAAAGTTATATATTACAAGATTAACAGTTTCCAAAATACAGCGAGTATAAATATTGGGCAGCGCTACACATCTGATGCACACCACGTGTGCACGAGGCAGACTTGTCCTACGGAAAAAATGTAATCAGCTATTGTGAAACATTTAGTAAATTTCAAGACAATTGTTTTCCAGTTTTTAAATAAATAAAATAAAATGTATCGATTTTGTAGTACGAAGATAGTGTTGTGCTTAAATTTTAACTCGAAATTTAGTAATTGTCTTATTATTATTTAGTAATCCCTTAAAACAGAAACTTAACTTTTAATCAAATTACGTAATTGAAAAATATGTAATTAAAGTACCTAAAGATTCACGTCGTCCAAATAATCATATGTATTAAAAATAATTTAGGTACCCACCAAAAAGCAAAAATAATTTTTAAACGCACAAGTACAAAACATACAATATATGTTCAAAATGTCCATCGCCATTTTCGATGCACGCACGACACCTTCGAATTCAATTTTCGCTGGAAAACACCTCAAGAAAAGGAAATAGTGATACCCAAAAAACACTTCCACACGGTGGAATCCAGATACGCTGAATTGCGTATTGGTCGTTGCTGAACACCTTAATACCTCGTGTTAATAAACCGCTGCGCCGTTGTCACATTGCTCGATATGAATTTTATCGAATTTTAAATTTATTACAACGCTAATTATTTTTTAGAATTAAGCATAAAGAAGTTCAAAAAAGTGATAAACATTGTATTTTATGGTATTCTATGCACGCAGTTACGACAGTATTCCTTAATTAATCGAACTTTTGTGCATCACGTTGAATATTTTGATAATTTTTTTCTCGGAAATGGTTGAGTTTAGGACCCATGTCATTTTTGTTTATTTTAATGGATTCTATCATCTGTTAAAATTAAGGCAGTCAAACTTCTAACGCCTTGTATAGAGGATGTCCGAAATTAATAAGAAAAACTATACCATGTTTCAAGTTGCATAAAAACAGTTGGGAGAAGCCAAGAAAATAATACTTTTTTCCTTCATAGATAATGTGATTTCTTGAATAATAATTATTTTATTTAACTTTTAACAGGAAATACCTACGCATGGTTTAGCATGCTATAATGTTTTGCCAATCTACACAATTTTATAGATACACTTACTTTTTTATAAATGTGAATTAAATTTGAAATAGCTTGGAAGAAAACAAAAATTGGAAGATTGAGAGGAAAAAAATGAGAAGGAAAAAATCTCCTTAAAAGTACTTCCTGTATGTAAAAAAAAATCATTCATTATTGTGTTGCTAGTGAATAATTAAAAATTAAAGCAGCTTGCCAAATTTAAATCTCGATCTCGAAATTAAAGCATTAAAGCAACAAACGTTTATAGAAACTTTTGTACTCAATTCTCTGCTAATCTTCAGAACCTAATCAATGTTACTTTCATCTAAATTTATTATGTAATGAGAGAAAATCAAATATTTAAAAGATACTTTCCTGTAAAACAAATGCTTTCAATAAATCAATACGGCTTTATATTTCCACAGATGCAGTACTTCCAATCTTCTGTGTCATACACTATTTGTTTCAGATACTCTAGATAACCATGACGGTGACTTCTCTAAAAGCATTTTTTCCTTTGACTCACTGCGCATTGAATACATCTTCGTCCTGTACCATCAACTTGAATCATAAAGAATGGAAAGTGCAAATAAGTCGAAAACGCTATAAAACTTTCGACAAAACACATCATTCAATCTATCGCAAAAACTTAATACATTTGGTTTTCGTGATGCTTTACTAACGTTTTTTTTATCTCAACCTTTTTCAGTCCTACTTTTTTATTCCTGCTTTCATTATTATGTGGAAATGCCTGACATACTGTATCCTATTGAATGCAAAAATCATTTCAAATCTAAAACCTATGAAACTGCATCGTAGAGTCCTCAGGGTTCGGACTTGGGTCCGCTACTGTTTCACCTATTCATTAACGACCTTGACAACATGCTAAATTGTGAAAGCTTATAGCTTGGTCTGTTAACAAACCCAACCCAAATCTGAATAAATTCTAAGTAACGTAGCTCTCGTTACTTTTCTTTCTTTTCTGAGTAATATTGTACTCTATATTTTGGTCAGATAGTACTATATTAATTGTGTAAGACTGTTTTTGTGTCGATAGGTTGAAATGTGTGCAATTTTATTTGCGATGTAGCTCTTTGTAAATAGATGTTCTTTAGTCTAGGAATAAGATCTTACGATTTTTTTTCTATTTGGTGCACAATTCTTGTAAGTCTTTATCCTTTTTTTCTGCTTAATATCGTTCTTTCTTTACATGAGTATGTATGTATATTATGAAGAGTTCGGAATGGCGAAGATATTAATGGCTTTAAACAGGATTTTAAGTTTTTTACTTAAAGAACAGGCACAATCTCTTTTTATATCGCTGCTGAAGACCTCGCTTTCTACTGGCTTGATCAATTTTCTGTTATGATTAAATCCTAGATATTTGTGTAATTCATTCATGTTTTTATTATTATTATCATTATTACTATTATTATAACATTTTCTGTTTTTTAAGATAGCTGCTCCTAATTTATAGATAATTGTGGACATCTCCAGCATTTCTTAGTTTGTTTCAGATTAACGACATGTGTCCAAGGAAGGCCATCGATATGATGAACCGACACACATGTGGCAAGTCCGACAAGGAACTCAGTATGGAGATAACATCAGCACTAACCGATTCCATAATATCAAGCGCCACTGCCCCAGAAACTGAAGTCAGCCAGATAAATTCCTCATCGTCTTCTTCGAAGGGCAAAGTCTGCTGCTGCAATATAGGTAAGCGCTCTCTTTGATACCACATCCAAAACAATCCCTTTGAGTAGGAAGAGTTCAAATGTTAAAGTAAATGATTCTGACAACTTAGTTAGTTAAAAAGAGATTAAGTAAGCATCCCACCACTATTCTATTTTTTCAGAAGAGCCTACTTATATCAAACAACTCAAGCAGCTAAGATGGGGTCACTTGAAGCATATTCAGAGGGAAGTTAGAAGGTTAGAAGACTTAGAAAGATTCTTAGATTCATGCTCTCTAAACCCAATATCGGAGATATAAATGTAAATAAAAGTCTAAAGAAGACCAAAGGGGTTTTATTACAAGTAGTATAAAAAATAATTTACAAAATATTACACTTAGGCTTATGTACAAATATATATACAACTATTTAAAAGATTTTACCTTACTATACTAAAAGAAATAAAAAGTAATAGATGAATTACGACTATATTTACAAAAGAATTTAATTTTTTTCTGAATAGTATTATTTCTCAACTTTCCTTTAGAATTCGTATGTACTCCACAGAACAATATTTAATTCCCTTTTAAGGTAGGTATTCATAATAAACATCATGTCAAGTTGTATTTAAACTTAAATGTTCTACGAATCTGTTTATCAAATTTTTCAAATCTATACAGGGTATCTCTTAATACGTTTGCCGAACTTCTACAGGATATTCCTTGGCTAAAAATTAACACACAAATTGAGAATTTTGAATCCATAAAAATATAGCAGCTTAAAGGATAACCTGCTGACAATTATTTTTTAAATGTGTTCTATGCCTGTCGAAATGTTAAAAATTTTGTACACATTCTAAGTTATTGATAACTTGATTTACCATTACTACCAAAAAAATGGATATGGATATTTGAGACATCTACGGAAATATTTATTTTATTGCGATATTACATATTTGACACCTAATAATACATGTCTCCTAGTCAATATAAACTAATTAATGTATGAAACAGTCATCTTTAATGTTCAGAAACATTTATTCGTTGTGAATGTTTGACGGTTTATAATTATTTTTACAAAACGTTATATTTTTAAATTTTACTCGAAAATCGTCTTCTTTAGCAAAATTCTTCAACTTCAATAGTTATTTCAGTTATCATTAGCCAAAAAAATTCGACGTTTGTAAATATGTCATCAATAGTTAAAAACATGTAGCAAATATGGTACCACTTCAAGTGGTTTAGCCATCTTCAACTTGTTTATATCAACTGTATGTTTTAATGTTGACCAAGAAGCACGCTGTAGAAGTTTAGCAGTGCAATAAGGAACACCCTACGTTTCTGGAAAGCTGAAAAAATATTTTATTTTCCGTTTAAATTACTTTTCCATCCTCATACATCATCAAGTATTAAACCAGAAGTGTTAACCAGTCTCAGAAATTGGATAATCAAATCTATCCCTGACTAAGCTGATTTCCTTTTAGTGTTCCTTTTGGCAATCCTCTGGATATTGGAACTGGAATTGGTATCAGGAACAGGACCTTCGTGGAAGGGTAACTTTATGTTTGGTGGGGGATCGAACTCTTTGTTTTTCAAATTTCTAGCCGAACTAGACAACTTCATCAATGCGGTAGGTGTGGTGTCCCTTTCCAGAGGTATGTATTTTGATGGTTCCATTGGAGAGAAAAAGTCCGATATGAATTTTGGAGTGAAGTTATTAACGAAAGGAAGGATTGTGTCTTTGGTGAAACGTTCGGCTTGTTGGAACATTTTCCCGATGTTTTCTGGAATGAACTGTACAGTACTTATGATGGCATCCAGGGGGTCTGGAGTTTTATGTTTTTTTACCTAGAAGAAATAAAAGTACTACTTTTATTTACATACTGTACAAATGTATAGTAGATACCATCACCAAGTCAAGTATTAAACCCTTGCACGAGAATTGATCTATAGAGAGGCATTATAAGAGTATTTTGCTTTTTAAAAGGAAAATGAGAGGATATATTATGAATTACAATGACATTAAAGAGAAAGTATTTCCGTTTCAATGCGCATTTGAATGCGATGCCAATAAATATTTAATACTACAAATGGCAGAAACTATAAAGCGATGTATACAACACATATAGGAGATGATCATAAAAGTGTGTTGCCTACATGGGAAAAGCGAAATTCTCTTTTCACTGTCATTGTCAATAAAATGTCAATTTTAGGAAGATTTTATGTACCAAATCCACATCAATGTTTTTAAATATTTGTGTAATAACTATCTTCATTTATGCTATTGATTTTTAAATCACTTTGATGCTAAAGTTAACTTCAAATGAATGTTACTCATGTAGATTCTTCATAGTTTATTAATTTAGCCAGTATTTCATCCTATTGAGTATTTTTTAGCAATTATTATTAGCACTCGAGTTTGAATCATTAAAGGAAATGCAAATAGAAATATTGAAAGAAAAAAATGTAAAACTAAGTAAGGTTTAGAAAAATCTTTTGAGCGTCATTAAGACTACTTTTATTCAGTAAAAAACAGTAACTAACAGAATATATACACATTGTTCTAAATTTAAATTAAAAATAAATTAAGTACGGAAATTTTTATTTATGTTAAAGGAATGTATTTAGTTTGCTTTTCGCTACCGTCGTACACAGGTAAATCTATGTATATTGCTTTAAAGTTCTTTTTTGTTGACCCCTCAACATTAGCAATTACACTCCCACCACCTTTACTAACATTTGAATCCTCCCTGGTTGGCCTGCTAATTTCCATCTTTATAACTGGCCTTTTTGTCGTCGACGTTGTTGTAGTTGCCTTTGTCGTCGTCGTCGTCGTTGTCTTCTTCGTCGTTGTCATTTTTTCCGTACTACTCAAATACTCGGCAGTTATCGAAGCCACTAGATCATCATTTCTCTTCTCTCCCTTTTTCCTTATTTTCTGTATATGAGTGTAAGGTGTTGTAATCTCATTAGTAGTGAATTCCACTGTTTTTGGAGAAGCAACATTTTTACTCATAAAATTTCGGCCCTCGTTCACGCTAGGGAGGGCAGGTTTTGTCGTGGTCTCCTCAAAACTCAAAGGCACGTATTTACGTTGGCTCTCCTGGGGGGCAATGAAATCACTGATAAACTTGGGTGTATAAGTGCTCACAAGAGGTAAGATCGTATTTCTGGCATACTTCTCAGCCTGCTCGAACATCCTACCAAGCCTTTGTGGCAGAAACTGGACGGTAGTGGCAATAGTTTCCAGTGGATTTGGTGGCTTGGGTTGTTCGAATCCAGTGAAAGTGGCTGATTCGTCTTCCCTCTTCCACTTGGTAGGAGCGTTTTGCGTTACAGGTATGTCTTTAGGTACCCACTCAGAACCCTCTTTGGTTTCGTGGTAACTTTTGTCGTCTTTTCCCTTGTAGCTTTTACTATCTTTATGTCCCGCTTTGACAGCATTTCTATTCTTCGCTGTAGTGGGTCCTAGAATAGGTTCCGTAATCTCGTGATTGTCTTTGTTAGGGTCATGGGACCTGGCGTTCTTACTAGAATGTGGTTTTAGGATAGGTTCTACTATTTCTCTAATTAATTCCTCTTCGCCTTCTTTATCGGGGTTGGGGATAGCCACCAACCTGGTGTTGAAGGCTCGACTAGATTCGGCTTCACTGTCTATTACATCGTTCTCCTTCTCACTTCTCCAAGGGATGTTGAAGATGTCCATAGCGCTCTTGATTGACAAGCTCGGTTTTTCTTTTTTGTACTCCTCTTCATCTAGTCCCGCTTTTACAACTTCCGTGGGGGTGAAGCCGTCTGTACTGTTTCTCAGGGTAGACTTAATTTCCTCTTCAATGTCATGAACTCTGTCTTCCGCTTCGTCATTGAAGGCGTCCTTGGGTAAGTTGCACTCCCCTGGATACAACGGTAGTGTCACGGGTACACCTGATTCCAAAATCAAGTTCTTCTTACATACCGATAAACTGAAATAATATTTACCGTTAGGACTTAAAACACCAAGTGATCATTGTCCAAACTTACACCTTTCCAAAGCTGTCCTGTAAAGTTATTTTGTCCAATCTCCACTGGGTAAGGCCTGATGATAACCAACCGCTGTAAGCTGTATACAAAACTTCTACTCTTGATGGTTGTGACAGAATTGGATGGGGTACAAGTATCCTTGATATTGAATCACCCAGCCTCATTTCTTCATCTTCCTTCCTGAACGTGAGAAAGACTTGTTAAAATGTTACTTCGCGATAAATGAATTGCACTCACCTTGTCATCATGAATGTTTCGTTTAAGAATGACTCGCCGATCAAGGTGATTTGAATTTTTCCGTAACTCTTTATTGGAATGAAGCTCGGCGAAGTTTCTATTTTCACGTTATACTGATGTGCTACAAAATGTAAAAATGTATTGTAGACCACGACTAGTTTGTACTGAATTTACCACAAAATGGTTCCTCGTCTCTGGTTACGAGATATAACTGCCCTCTGCCTTTAGACCTGTCTGCGTAGTATCCCATGTTACCGCAAGTTCTGTAAAAAAATGTAGAATTTGTGTTTCCAAATATTGCTATACACAGGGCGGTCCCGAGGTAATCAGCCGAATAAAAAATATTGCGATTTAGCCGAACTTACTTTTGTCCAAATGTTGATAGTTAGAGACACAGGGTGTTAAATCTATAATATTTTTTCTTGTTTTTGTGTTTTTTTTTTTCATTTATTTCTTAATATCCACACAAAATTTTGGTGTTTGGGGTTCTTTGGGTCGAGGAATTGAAATTTGTTCACATTTTGGTTATAGTTCATGGAGGGTGCTAACTGCAGTAGATTGAATGTGGTAAAAGCGACATAACATTTTTATACTTTTTGGCCCATTACCTTAGGATCACTCTGTATATACATATTGATTTAATTTGTTCACAGCTGATTATTACGTAGACATTTAGTATCAAATTTGAATACAACAATAATCGTGGAGTCAAGATAGCTTAAAATTACGCATTATTTCGAAATAATTATGGGAAGCATGGATTTTCCTAAAACCTATTGAAATTACTTGGAGATAAGTATTAGAAAAAAGTTATAAACTTATTTTTGTACGCTAATTGTTTTTAATTGTTTAAACAATAATAGATAGTTTTTTTAATAACATTTAAAATAATTCAATGAATTTTAAATCGAATTCTTTCAAATTGACAGTATAGGGGTTTTCGATGTCTCTGAACAAGAATATGAAGTCGGAAAATGAAAATTCAAAATGGCTAATCCAATATGGCCGACTACTTTAAACAATTTATTTAACAATTATCGATTTTAAATCAAACTCGCTCATATTTGTAATATAGAGGTTCGAAAAATGAAAATTATAAATGGCTAGAGGTTTTATTGAAAACATGTTTTATTTTTTAAAAAACAAATTTATTACAAAATAATTAATTTTTAAATCTCAGCGAGTTCTTCAAAAATAACTGGGCAATTAAGGCAATCAATGCCAGCACAGGAAGAACATGCTGCAGTGCAAATCAACCCTGCTTTCCTTTAAATACAAAATTACAAAATCAAAATCAACGTCCCCTATTATTTATTTATTCAAAAATTATTTTAAAAATGGATCAATATTCATATATAAATATTAAACTCATACATTTACAGGTTAAGCATAAAAGAAAACGAATATAAATACCTTAAATGCAAACTGAAGATTATTTGTAATATTAAGTAATAGTATTACATTAAAGAATTACAAGTGTACGAGAGTATAACCTCGAAATGGACAACATATGTGAATAATACACTTTTTAACACACTGATAACTGCAGTTTACTCGAAAACATGAAAATCATATTCTTATACCATTTATAATAATAATGATTTAATTCGTATAAACGAAAAACGTTTTTAAAATAAATAAAACTGTAAATAACAAAACCGTTGGATTGCTCACTCAAAACCCTGCAACTTTTGAGGTTCCAAACTTTTTGAACATCCTGTATATATTAGATTCGTATCTGTGTCTACATCAATAAGAGAACAATTTTCACAATTTCAGATACAGAATATACGTTTTAAAAATGAATATTAAATCAATTCATCAAAAAACATTATTCTTTTGCTGTTATAACAATTTTCCACTTATTACTATAAATAAAAAAATTATTTTTAGCTGGATTTACTTTTTTTAAGGTCTTAACTTAACTCTTTGATGGTTTATTAAACAAAAAAAAATTGTTTTTGTACATTATTAAACTTTATTTAACAATAAATTTCACGGATTTTTCATGAAATACTTATTTTAATTTTCTGTTATTTTTTGTTTTTTCAACTATTATTTCGATTTTTTAAGAAACATAAAATGCACCATCTTAAAGTAGAGATTTTAAGCTTTAAAAAGTGCTCTCATAAAGTTTCAATATCACATTTACAACTATAGTTTTTGATCTATAAAGTATGGCCTAAAAAGTCAAATTTGTGAGTTTTTTAAATTATTGAATGTGTTGGGCTCAATAGTTTTCAAATTAAATTTTTAAGATTTTTTCCATATCGCTCACTGTTTCAATCGTCATTTGAAGAGTAATCTGTGAAAGTTACAGATATTTATTTTAAAAATTAAAAGAATGACACCTATTTTAATATTATTGTACAAAATTATAGAATGACGTAACTTTGTACCTATGTACTATATACAGGGTGTCTCATAACTAGCTGCCAACCCTGAACAGGCCGATTCTATGATCAAAACTAAGTAAAAAAGTTCATATGAACATGGGTCCAGAAATGCTTCCTAAGGGCACAGGGACCCATTGAAGAGGGAGGAATGGAAATCATTTTTTTGCAATATCTCTCAATCGCGTTGTGACAAATGAATGAAATTTGGTATACACAGCTAAATTTTGATGAGCAATTTGATGGACTAATCCATTTATTTCCACAAGGTCTATTGGGGTGGGAACGGGGGGGGCTTGGTACTTTGCGTGTGTAACTTTTTCATCTTTGACTTTTTAACAAATTGGACAGCAAATTCCGTTTTCCCGAACTGTTTTACGTTAAAAAGGTACTCTTGTTTCAAATCGTTATCTTTAACGGTTTCTGAGAAAATCGCTCTTGAATTAATCCCACTTTGCGTCAATTTCATAGTAATTTAAACAAAACATCTTTTCCATTTAAATGATTAATTTTTATTTAATTTAATTTTTTATTATTATTTTTTTATTAAAATTAAATTAAATTTAAACAAAAAATTTTTTGTTGTTTAAATTACTATGAAATTGACCAAAGTGGGATTAATTCAAGAGCGATTTTCAAGTTTAAAGACATAAAATTCTAATAGCCGGATGACTCTTCTTTTATTTAAATTTTTGTGAGGTCGATTTGATCAGCCTTCAATTCGCATTTTAGAAAAAAACTTTATTAACATTTTTTATGTAAAATTTCCTGTTCTTTCGAATGGGCAATTAATTTTTTTTTTAATTGTATTTTTTAATATATTTTACAAAAACTGTAATTTTGCAACTAATTTGTTAAATAAATAATTTAGCGCACACTCTACAGTTGGCAACATTTTATATGTTGTTTCTGACAACTTTACAAAGCAAAAAATAAAAAGTTCTCTCTTCCCGTAATTTTCGCGAAGTCAAAATCTATCTTGACTCCACTATAATAAAGTAAAATTTTAATGCTTGTACAGTTTCTGATTTACTGACACATTATTTCTGAACCTAACTAATGCATTCAAGACTCCAATATCCTAAAGTTAAACGAACGAATAATTTTCGTCCGAATCGAGTTGATTTAACAATTTTTACCTCTCATCGGTGCAAGGGAAACATTTTCCAGCCAGAAAATCCTCGTACGAATCACAGGGGAATGCGGGAAAATGACATCTCGGAGAGACCGAATCTATAAAGAACTTGTAAGCTCTCCTGTGATTGCACAGCGATCTTCCTTCCACCGCTGACGCTGAAACATTAAAAGTATATTACTGGAAGATTACGGGGCATGAAACTAAGAGGATTTATTCCAATTCACTTATCTATTCAGCTGATATTAAAAAGGGAATAATATGTGAAGTGCCCTGTGGCTGCTTAAAGCTGACTGGGCGTTTCTTTTTCTATTATATATTTTTAAAATGTCAAAGGTTATGTTCAAGATCCAGGTTCAGGATAAAAAACCGACAGGATGTGATTACATTTTATACATAAATTACTGGTACTGCCGAAACCAGTGGAGTACTTAATATACTATTATGATAAATAGAAATTACCTGGGAAAATTTAATATATTGTGCCATTTGGAATTTGAAATTGAACCTGTACCTCTCAAAAACAGAATCTTTGAAAAAAATAATCTTTATAATAATAAGTACGCACCTAAAGTATGGAATAAATTCAGTAAAAATCCTCGAACAGGTCGATTTTTAATTTAAAAAATATATATTTTAGCATAAAAGTCGATTTTCAATCGTCATTTCTTTTCGAGTAATGACGTCATCGACATTTTTTTTAATAGCAACCCCCTATTTTTTTCCTTGATTCTGAAAGATCGTTTCATTGTCGATTAAAATGTTGCCATCTTACATAGGAAAGTTTTCGAGTAAATGACGATTTAATGTTAGAAAACGTAAATTTTATTCATTAAAAAAATAACAATTCCTATGTCAAGTAAATACAATTCATTAAGTTTTCTACCTAAATTAAGTGCCACCCACCGACTTCTTGACAATACGCAAGTCTGTGTAGAAATTCTTCTTGCACATGATGAATTATTTCTGGGGTATTTCATCTATAATAAATTTTGGAGTTCTAAATTATGTGGTCTATTAACGTACACTTTCGACTTTAAGTAGCCCCATAAAAATAGTCCAGGGGTGTAAGATCTGGGGATCTCGCGGGTCATTCCATCGGTCCTCGTCTGCCGATCCACCTCCTAGGAAAACAATTGTCCAGAAAATCTCGAACAGGGCGCGCATAGTGCGGAGGTGCACCGTCTTGCTGAAACCATATGGTGTCATCAGGAACATCAGGGTCATTATCGTTAGGAAAAATTACTGCAAGCGCTGGAACAAGGTCATTTTGTAAAAACTCTAAATATCTTTCTCCTGTAAGGATTCCTTCAAAGAATATAGGCCCTACTATTCTGTTGTCAACTATTCCAGCCCACACATTTAATTTCTGTGGAGATTGGGAATGTGTCTCTGCCATCCAATGAGGATTTTCCCGACTCCAATACCTGCAAGTTTGACGGTTCACCGTACCAATGAGACAAAACGTGGCCTCGTCTGAAAAAAGTATTTGCCGGTGTAAATCTCTATTTACTTGACATAAATTATGTGGTCTATTAACGTACACTTTGGACTTTAAGTAGCCCCATAAAAATAGTCCAGGGGTGTAAGATCTGGGGATCTCGCGGCCATTCCATCGGTCCTCGTCTGCCGATACACCTCCTAAGAAAACAATTGTCTAGAAAATCTCGAACAGGGCGCGCATAGTGCAGAGGTGAACCGTCTTGCTGAAACCATATCATCAAGAATATCAGGGTCGTTATCAACCAATCGTGAAGTATTACAAGGATTATCTACCATACTTATCAAAATGTTCTGTTTGTGATCTTCACTAACGCTTGGACGTCCAGGTTTTGGAATATCTACAACATTGCCAGTTTCTCTAAATTTAGATTCTATCTTACTGACTGTCTGGATGTTTTTCATTAAATAAATCGTAAACTTCCTGCTGCGTTCTAATCTTATCCCCGCATCCGATAAAAATTAAAATTGCAATTCTTTGTGTGACAGTTAAATGTGACATAATACTTTAAATTCAACAATAATTTTTATATCGCTTACAATAGGCTTTTTTTCGCGAGTGAAGTCGTATGTTGTAGTATGTGTAGTATGAGTGAATATTACGTTTTTGCGAGAATAGTCAGTCATTTAAACTACTATGTGACTTTACAAGTTTAGATCAAATGACTGAACTCTTCACCCTTCAGCTGAATATTCTGTTGGTATATTCAACTAGTATTGTCAGCCGGTAACGTAACCTTTTTCTTTCTGACATATTGTTTGAATGAGGATAAAAATCGTTCAGCAAAATGATGGATTCTGATACGACTGTGGAAGTGTTCAGTTTAAATTTAAACTTTAGAGGCACAGATGTTTTAGTAAACGTAGACGTTACTTAATGGTAAGATTAATTTTTTATATGGGACATATTTGCGATCCACTTTGCTTCAGGATTATCCTCTTTTTTGTGACCTAGGCCAGAGATAATATTGGTGGAATCATTCAGGTCTTTTTCGTATGAATTACATAAAAAAACAAATAAATGATATAATTCTCTAAACTTATAACATAAATAAGGAACATCATCATCCTCATTCCACAAAAATATCAAAAAATATAGAGCCATGTCACAATTTCTGTTTTGTAGCCATTGACATAAATGACCAAATTCCATTCTCTTACGATAACGATTGTGTCGAATATTCGCATATCTTGCAACATCAGAATCTACATATTTTTCACGTTTTTTAAATTTGCCACTTAAAAATATTCCAAAGAAAGCATTGATATATTCCTTCAGTTTTATTTGAAGCAAATACATATATTATATAGTGTGATAACACCAATTCCCACAACACTAGATTACTGGAAGCAATAAAGGATGACAAATTATGGTTACTGGTTAGAAGTTAGAACCCATATGTCAAAGTCGTCAAAGTACATATGACAGGCTGCACCACTGAATAGTGAATATATACATTTTCGCGATCTGTTCAGGTTAGACAAGGTTAGAAATAAGATTAAAAGAGATAGAAACAGTAACTACAAGTCAGACGTAGTCACCAATATTCACTCGCGAAAAAAAGCCTATTACTTAGAAAGTCGGTATGACAGTGACACTTTGTAAAGATTTACACCAACGTAATCCATAAAAAACTTCAGGCATTTCGAAAAACTAAATTTGATAACGTTTTTGCTTTATTTTAATTGATTTGGGTTTTCTAACATTCAATCGTCATTTATTCGAAAACTTTCCTATGTAAGATGGCAATATTTTAATACTGTCGGATCGACAATGAAACGATCTTTCAGAATCAAGAAAAGAAATAGGGGATTGCTATTTAAAAAAAATGTCCGTGACGTCATTACTCGAAAACAAATGACGGTTGAAAATCGCCTTTTATTCTAAAATATGTATTTTTTAAATTAAAAATCGACCTGTTCGAGGATTTTTCCCAAAAAAAAATTGTTTCGTTATTACTGACTTCATTCCATACTTTAAGCGCGTACTGTATAATGAATGGGATATTGTGTAAAGTTACTTATTTGTGGCATAATTTTCGTTATTTTATTTACTTATTTTTTGGGAATTTTGCCACCTTTGAAAAAAAATTTTTTTAAGTAATGAAATAATCCTTTGTCTCAAAAGCATAAGTTAAAGGTTATTTTTATTATTAGAACATTGGAAGTAATCAATTTATTTTCTCATTTTCCTGATTCCGAAGTTATCACTATGAAAACTGTGACAGCCTGTACCGGGTGATTTTCTATTTATATAATGTCCGCCCACGTTAACTTGTTTATTTAGGGCAGTAAAATTTTGTAAAAATCTGAGTTTGTAGGATTTTTCCTGTACTTTTTGCACAAATATTTGAAAATTGATCAAACACAGGATATACAAAATATTTTTTTAAATGGGACAATATATCTGAATTAATTTATTTATTCTTCATTTAATTGTAAGCATTTTTTTTATATAAAAAGTCATATACTCAAAGTCAAAGTCGCTATTTGAAATATTAGCAATTAAAATTTGGAATTTAAAATTTTAAGTTCTTATCTAGTAGCAATGGATATATCAATAAAACTAACAGTGACAGTAACTTCATCAAGTAATTCAAAAAGTATCGAATTTTTATTAAAAATGCCATATTTGCAAAGAGAAAAACAAAAAATTTGAAGTTCATTTATTCGAAACAACTATAATGCCGCAGCAACGCAACGAGACTTAACTCGAGAAAATCCAATAATGCACGCTCCTTGCAAAAAAAAATAAAAGGATATTCGAAAAATTTCAACAAACTGATCAGAAAGAAAAGAGTGGTGCAAGATAACGAAGATGTACACTTAATATATTACGTTTTATGCGAGAAAATCCAAGTATAAGGCATATTTCAAAACGTTTACAAGAATGGAATGTCCGTGATACATCTCTGGGTACACATGTCTGCAATTGACCCATTTTAAGTATTACGTCAAGAGCGCCAGCCTGACACCGCCCGAATTAGTCTCCCTGCAAGGCGGGATATGGTTCCCGGAAGAGGACCACAGCAGATTGGCGCCAATATTCAACAGTCCAAAAGACTCTTAAGAAAGCTGGTTACAAGCCTTTCAAGATCGCATCCACTCCAAAACTGACACAGACGCATAGAGCAAAGAGAGTAGAATTTTCCCGCCCTATGATTGAAAGAATAAATGATAATCCCAACTTTTTAAGAAACGTTCTGTGGAAGGAGGAGTGTAACGAATGGCATTGTAAATAGAAAAAATACCAGTTATTGGGCTACAGAAAACCCATACTGTTACAGAGAATTTAGATTTCAAGGGCGCCAGTCCGTTAACTTTTGGTGCGGTCTAATGTATTACAAAAACTTGAATGGGGACTATATTTAAACTTTCCCGAAAACTACTTTCTAGATTAATTACTTTTGCAGCATTTTGGACATGTTATATTCCAGCAGGACGGAGCCCCACCCCATAGCACCTTAAGAATGAGAGACCACTTACACCAACGTTTTGACATATTGGATTGGTAGATGAAATGCACCAATTAACTGACCAGCCAACAGTCCAGATCTTCTCCAATGGATTGGGATGTTTAAAAAATCCCAGTTACCAAAATCATATTGAGAATATAGAACATCTATCTAAAACAACTAATTAGAAACGAAATAAATGAATTAAATGAAACCCATTCAAATTTTGTTAAGAGGATCTTTGGAGAAACTTCGAAGAACATTACTAAAACGCACGATGAAAACCCTGTGGAGCAACTCAATATTTAAAAACATTGATTTTTATATGATGATAACGATAAATAAGTGTCCTATTTAAAAAAGTATTTTTTTGAGCTACTCTAATATCTAATATGTTTGATCAACATTCAAATACCTGTGCAGAAAATACAGGAAAAATCGTACCTGTTCACATTTTTACAAAATTTTACTGATCCAAATAAACAAGATAAGGTGGGTGGACATAGAAAATCGCCCAGTACAAGAGTGTAATCAAATGTTACACTATTCCAGCATAAAATGACACTGACAAATAAACATTTTAACTTGGAACATGACATACCTACTCTGATTTAAAATTTTTAAAATTTCTAATTACGCTATAACTTGAAAACAAGTGAAATCGCATAACATTTGTGTTTTTTTTATTATTTTGACATGTAAAATCCATTCCTGGAGTTTGATACGATCCTCCCATCTCATCCTGTATGCACAACTCTTATTGAGCGTGAAAAGTTCGGTAATAAGGAAAGTGTTGAGGAAACGGTCATCCAATCCATATAGAAAATTGTGAACAGCCCTTAAGCAACCAACAACAGGACAAGCTGCTAAACCTACAAACAAACCTAAAGGAGAAGAAAGAAAGATTCTGGGGGTTGTAAAAAATTTGATAGGAACGATGAAAATTTCATCTGTTGCAAAACTTGTGTGACATACTGTATAAACAATGGATAATTTACTGAGACGTCAAGTAGGTGACATGAAAATTAACAATGCTGTTGAAGTGACTTCAACGCATTGGTTTTAAATTTAAAAGGGTCGATAAAAAACAAGTTGTCATGAAAAAGGAAACAAATTAAACAATTGTGATTTGCATCATCAAAGAGAGGAGACAGAATAATAATAACACATACTGGATCCGAAGATAATCGGGTGGCTAATGTATTTAGCTTATTGTATTTATTATACTTACTAAATACGATCGTATTTTTTTATTAAAAATTGATTGTAATGTATAAAAAGGTATTATTATTTGTTTGTACTTTATTAATTACGCATTGTTGTAATTATCTTCAAATTATGCAAACTACTGATAAGAATAATTTATAGTTCCACTTCTAAACATCCTCCCAGTATCTAGCTAAATTGAAACAAATCGTAATTTGAAACTTGCCACTGTTACACTTTCATACATAACATATTCGCACAGGTCAACAAATATAGGAAAAGTCCTGAGTGATAATTAAAAAAGATAACCCATTTGAAGGGAAACAGATAAAGTTTACCATTGGGTGTTAACAGAATGGACTGAACTGTACTTGTTTGGAAACCTATAATAAGTTTATTTTAATACTATTAAAAAAGAATAGTGGACTAATGCACTTATATATCTTTTTTCTTCATTATTATGTCATATAATTAGTGAGACCTAAATAAGCGTCAAATTATCGTAAATTGCGTATTTTATTTCATCAGTGAATTCACACATTACGCTGGAATTATATTCTATGGTTGCCTAAATAGTTCCACTGTTAAAAAAAAAGAACTTGGCTAAATAGGTCTACTGTTAAAAAAAAAAGAAAAAAAATAACTTGACTTAAAATATGACTATTTTCAACACAAGACGAACATACACATATATAGAATGACTTCAACCATCTACTACAAATTCTACTTACACCAAATAATATCGCTAACAGCGCCAACGAACAAATGACTGCACCCTTTCTGCATCCTTCCACCATTGGGATAGAAGTCCACGTGCCCCATAGGTTGTGACGAACCCAAACCGCCTAATATTAAATTCTCCCCATTGCTGTGTATCACATCCACAAAGGCGGCATCGTTTTGATCCAATCTCGCTCTGGGATCTTGGGATTCGAAGAGAGGTCCTGCAGGATCCAGTCCTTGAAAGAATTGAGAATATATATGTTAGCTCTAGTAGTTCAATTAGTTAATATGTTTTTGACCTACCCGTAATCCTACTCAAGTTTCCCAAGTCAGCTCCTGCAAATCCTGCAATGTGGGCACCCAGACTGAAACCAATGATGTGGGTGTTCCTCAAGGATAATCCGTTCTTCTCTACGAGACCTCTGAGTAACAAGGATAACTGTTTCCCGACCAGCCTGGTATTTGCCGAAGCCTTGACATAGTTTGGCAGTGAAGCGCCGTTGCTCCAATCGACGCAAATTATGTTTACCTCTTCCTGGAGGAAAAGAAGATAAAAGGATCGTTCGCATTAAAAAAACAATTAAATAACCTCAACGTAGCAATTATTGCATAAGGAATTACTAAGTTTCAAAAAGATCTTACCACTGCCATAAGGGCACTTCTTATCTCATACACCCAAATATAACTGCAATCGCTTCCAAACCCATGGATCAGAACCTTGGTGGGCAAACTCTTATTAAAACCTTGTTTGGCCCACTCGAACGCGTCGTCCAATTTTTCAAAAGGTACTTCTGCCGGTGGAGAACCACTTCTCTTCCTGCTTCTTCCAGGGAAAAGCATAAACTTGGTGTTTATTTCTTCCGGTTTTCCGGGAAGCATATCCAGGTAGCCAAAGGGGCCTGATGCCTCAAAGCATCCTAGATCTGGATAGCAGACGCTAGTGTCCTCTCTTTTCGTCCTGTGAAAAAAAAATGAGGTTCATTATATGTAAATAGTTTTTTTTAAATTATGTGGTATAACAATAGACCCGTTTTGTTTTATAATCAGAAACAACAAACCATCCTTAACTGGTTTATTGTTTTAATAAAATTTTTAAATATTTAATATCTCAGTGAAGGTTCTTTCATAACTGAAGAAAAAAACTATTGAATAACTAAACTAATTAAAATAATTTGTTTCTTGTTATTTCGATTAACTATGGATTACATAAATATAAAATAAATATCAAGGATACTTTGCTAATGATTGCTCTTCACATAATATTTTTGAAAATATTAATTAGTTCGTTTTTCTGCTGCGTACTAATAGGCTATTGAGTATATAAAAAAAAAGGGTTAAAAGGAACTATGACGATCAAGCAATTTTATTGCATGAATCGTTCAAATTGACATTTTAGATGAAAAAACTGCGGAGTGCTATTAAATTAGAGGATGGAAATTGGATTCAGTTTTTTAATAATAGCTCGAAAACAAAGCAAAATTTCGCTATAGTTCATAGGAAAAATTATTTCTAGAATTGAATTTCCTATCGAAATTTCTTATTTAAAAAATTTTAAAGGAAAATTTTATGCAAAAAATCGTTAATAAACAATTTGAAAAAAAGCAAAAAATTCGATTTTTTAACTTTATTTTACTTTTTTGCCTCTAGTTTTTTTTGTGTATAGATAGGTATAGGCATTGTAGATAAAAAAAAGTAGATAAAATTTCCTTCAAAATAAGAGGTTGTAAAGTATTTTTGGATGAAAATTGACTGATATATGGCCGCTCAAACTTACAATCAGCCAATTTTTCCCAAATTTCTCGGCTTATTTAAAAAATTTGAAAGAAAAATTTTATGAAAAAAATCGTTAATAAACAATTTTTAAAAAAACAAAAAATAAGATTTTATTTTAATTTTTTACTTTTTTGACTAAGTTGTGAAAATCTTTATTTATTATTAACAAATAAAACTTTTGAAATAATTTTTTATTAAGTAAAGAACGAATTTGTTGTAAAAATAATAAGAATTATAATCATTATTATGTTAAAAACGATGAAAATCTAAAAAATATTTAAGTTTGACTGTTATAACAGTTAATATTAGTCCAAAAACTAATAAAAAAAGTTAAAAAAATGTTTTTTTACTTTTTATCTTTTTTAAGTAAAGATTGCTTCATAAAAAAACAGTAGATAAAATTTCCTTCAAAAAACGAGTTTGTTTGAATTTTTTAATGAAAATTGACGGATATATGGCCGCTCAAACTTAGTAAATTTTTCGATTTTCGTCGCATTACCCTTATATGTTTTAATTCTCATTTTTTGCAAAAAGAAAGGAAACAAGACGTTCAAGGATTTTCATCACGTCACTTGTTCAAAGGGTAATTAAAAATGAAAAAACTGCTGGGTGCTATTAAATTAGAGGGTTGAAATTGAAGATAGGGGTGAAAATACACTTTTGCAGTTTTTTAAATACATATGGTTCATTTAAAAAAATTAGAAGAAACATTTTATGTAAAAAATCGTTAACAAACAATTTAAAAAAAGCAAAAAATTTGATTTTTTATTATTTTTTTTACTTTTTTTGACTCACTTTTTTGTAGAAGTAGGCAAAGAAAATTGCTTTACAAAAAAACTAAATAAGATTCCCTTCAAAATGATACATTTTCAAAGGTTTCTGGACTAATATTGACAGTTGTAACCATTCAAACTGAAATATTTTTTAGAATTTCGTCGTTCTTAACATAATAATGATTATAATTCTTATTTTTTTTTAAACGAAGTGGTTCTTTACTTAATAAAATATTATTTGAAAAGTTTTATTTGTTAATAATAAATAAAGATTTTCACAACTGTATGAAACTTTGAGAGATTTTTCAAATGAAATTACAGTTTATCATACTATATTTCTTTTTTACTATCTCAAATAAGGAGATTTATAATAAGATATAAATAATTTAATTTAAAAGCTACTTATTAATTATACTAAAATATTGGTAAAAATAATTTGAAATGTAGTTCATTTCTGTTTCGTTACAAGTCTACAAGGTCGACTTTTACCGTTTTTTTTTGTAAAAATAATACATATTATTATCATTATTATGTTAAAAACGACGAAAATCTAAAAAATATTTAAGTTTGACCGGTTATAACTCACTCAATATTAGTCCAAAAACCTTTGAAAATGCATCATTTGAAGGGAATTTCATCTAGTTTTTTGTAAAGCAATTTTTTTGCCGACTTCTACTAAAAAAAAATTACAGTAAAAAAGTAAAAAAAAAGATCTAATTATTTGCTTTTGATTGATTTGATTGATTAACGATTTTTTACATAAAATGTTTCTTCTAAATTTTTTAAATAAACCATTTTGATTTGAAATTCAATTCTCTACAAAATTTTTCCTATGAAATATACCGAAATTTTGTTTCGTTTTCGTGCTATATTTAAAAAACTGCAAAATTGCATTTTCACCCCTATCTTCAATTTCCACCGTCTAATTTAATAGCACTCCGCGTTTTTTTTTATATAAAATGACCGATTGAGCGATACTTGTAATAAAATATCTTGAACGTCATAGTTCCTTGTAAAATCCTATAATCAATAGCCTATAAAGTAAACAACATTTATTAGTTTACACGTTGTGAAAAAAATAAGTAATAGGACAATATAAAGGTCTAATATAATTATCTTAACGTGATAGTTCATAGTTGTCTTCAGTTTGCAAAAATTAAAAAAAAACTTTATCATTATCAATTTTAATGTGCTGAAATGTCACAAGTAAAATGGTGGTATACAATACAAGTAAAATTTGAAATTCATTAAACGAATTCAGAAAAGACCATATTTAGCTTTTCAGGTGTTTTTCGACATATTCTGCGGAACCCTCAGCCTTGGAAAATATTTTCCTTTAAATAAGCAAGAACGGCTTCAAGGTATCGAAAGGCAACGAATTCGGGATGTGTTTCTGTTCTGGTTATAGAACTGCAAAATCCCAGAGTAGACGTTCGATCCTGTTTTATGGTGGCTCTGTCAATTCACCGAGGCTGCTCTTCAGTATAAATCCTGAAAACTAGCCTCTCAGAACTCGGGAATCATGGCCGTTGCCTTGACGCCGTGGAATCTGATTAGTATCTTAGATGTATGCAAGGCAATTCAATCTCGTGTACCAGCTAACGTTTTCATTGGTGGTGCTGCCAACAGCTTATGTCGTCTGATACGGCTTGAAGTATTTAGAGCGGTTTTCGAGTCTGTGGTTAATTTCAGCGGCTGAATTCAAAACATGGGTGATAATTTCGATTCGAAACATAGGTGAAAATTTCGATTTCCGCTCAATGTTTTAGTTAGGTACCGTCGAACTTCGTAGGTCAGATTCGAAAGTATAGTGAAATCTGAAACACTTAGAATTCGACAACATCATTTGCTATATCTTCGATATGCCGATCACGATTTTGTGTTCAGAAAAACGGGTACAATTTTGAGTATTTAATGTAATTTTAAAATTCGTCTTCACATTCACTTATACAGAAAGTAAGAAAATTTACACACCAATATTTAAAATGATTAATTATTGTAAATTAAAAACTCCTATCTTTTGATTAACGTCTGGCGGTTTTGCAAATATAAAATGATAATTTTATGCGTCAACAAATACACGCTGATTTCTTTTGGAAATTGGTTGGAAACATAAATTTAAATCATTTCGAATGGAATAGATCCAGTTTTTAAACCAAAGCCTTCAATTACAAGAGCTTTAAAGAAAATCGTTTCCTCCCACATGCATTTTCTCTACTTAGCAACTGAGCTTGTTCTCCTTCTCGTATACCCATTGTTATTCTGTTGTTTCGGGGTTGCGGCAACTGTTTTCTATTACATTACTAAGCCTACTTTATAATGAATGCCTTGAACTAACGAACGTTCCACAAGTTGGGAGATATCAACAGGAACTTGTCAATATTTGAGCCTTTCTAAGTCCCAAGGCATATCTATGGAGGCGGGTTAGTTTGTTTATGTTGGTTTAATTCCGTGAAAGGAGCGTAACGGGAGCAAAGGATAATATTCCCGACGTTTCATAGTACACAAATATATCTTAGCTTTGTCGTTGCCGGTAATTCGACTCTGGAGCTGCAGAGATAAGTTAATTTGATATCGCTGATTCTGACAAGTTACCGAAAGAGCGTCTCGGATTAAATATGAAGACCATTCCCCGCAAGTCGTCTGTGGCAACAAATGACTGAGAGAGCCAAGTTCTTAGGTTATTTTTAAAAATGAGTCGTAAGAGAGCTATGACTGTTCGAAGCTGGTCGCTGACAATATAGCTCTTTATTTTATATCTCTAGAATCGCTTTATACAGTGTGTTACTGATATGTTTTGCCAAACTTTAAAGGCGTATTCTACCCATGAAAATAATCAACTTTTGTTCTATAACAATTTTTGATAGGACGCTTCCCTACGGAGATACAGGGTGTTAAAAGTTTCAAATATTTATATAATTTTTCCTGTAACTTCACTGACAAAAAAATATTTAGTGATAAAATTTGGGGGATGACATTTTTTTAGTAGGGACTATTTTTTCATGGATAACTTATTTCAATGTACACTCCAGTGGCGTAGTTATTAGGGGAGTAGGGGACCTTTCTTGAAAAAAAATCGTACGCCACTGGTTTTTTAAATAGTTTTGAATATTTTTAAAATGTACAATCAATTTGTGGCAATAAAGTATTCTTGTAAAGTATTCGTAAAATTGAATGGTCTTTAGATAATGGGGAAATAAATATAGCGTCCGATCAAAAATTGTTATAGGGCAAAAGTTGATTATTTTCATCGGTAGAATACGCCATTAAAGTTTGGCAAAACTTATCATTAACACGCTGTATATAGATAATTAACTTTGCGACACTAATTTACTGTGAATGAAGTATTATAACAATAATATCCACATCAACACTGTCACATTGATACCAACTCACCAAACTTCAAACCAAAAGTTGGAACAAAAGCCATTATTAAAATGTTAAAGACTGATGACTGTTAAAAATGACAACAAGCACTGATTTATTTCTCATTAACTTCAAATATAATATCTCCGTTATTGTGAAACGTTTGTTATATTGATTTTTTTGTAAAAATTAAAGATGTGTTTTATTGTTCTTTCAAATGTATTAAAACGTTGTGCATATCGCTGCTACGCCTCTGCAGTGTTTTGCTGACATTCACCGTAGATTAGTATCTCAACAACTCATTATAATCCCTCAAAAGTCACACTTGGGGAGGATTTTGCCAACTTTGAACCTTTATGTCTTTATTTGTTAACGAATACAGCCTATTTATATCAAAGCTGGAGTAACATTTTCGAATGATCCAATTATGTTTGAAAAAAAATTAATTTGTTAATACGAAATGCAATTGAAAAAACATTTTTCGAAAAATGTCCTTTTTTAAATTCGTATTTTCTATAAATAACGTCTAGAGAAAAAGTAAAACATTTATTTTGAAGTTTAAAGTCTATATTTTTAAGAAAAAAATACTCCATATTGATAAAATGATATTGATTTTTCCTGGAAGTGATTTTTGCTCGTTTTCTATAAATTGATGTTTATTTTGCACTCTTTTGTATAATGATATTAATTTAATAAATATTATCCATAAATATTGACAAATATTGTTACAATTAAACTAATGAAAAAAAATTATTAACAATAACTAAATAAACAATATTCAAGTCTATTCGACATGTAAAATGACGTGAAAAAAATCGGAAATTTGCATTTCAATTCACTTTATTTCTAGATTATATGATATAAATTCAGCCATATTTGTCTACACTAAAGTCACACTAGTGTGAATAATCACCTATCTGACTTTTCAGACTGTCTAGTTTAGCTGACAATAACAGACTGAACCAACGTGGTACGTCTCAACTGTTTGGGCTATAGAACTATCGTGGTAGGGAAATTCTCGACAGTCGTTATCTGAGAAATGCCAGTTATTCAAAACAAACGGTGGTGCGATTTCGCACTAGTGTGACCTTTGAGGGTTATCATTACATATTCACTATTTTATAATAACTATTAACAAATTAACCTAATTAGGTACGTTCTAACACATTTTGTCTAATCAATGACCTTTGAGATGAAGGATATTGACCTTTACTCCCACTCTCATTAGTCACTGACCTTATCCTTTCGAGGTATTTACACGATATCTGAAAATTTCCTCTTTCAAGGAATTTTCAGAAATTTTTAAGTATTTTGACTAAATATTTCTACGTATTTCGAGATTTTCGAGGTGTTCTATATAATTAGAGGTTACTTGAAGAGTTTTGACGTATTTCAATATACAAATAATGTATCTAAGTATTTCGAAGTTTTTGGAGTATTTTGAAGTTTTCGAAGTATCTCCATGTATTTAGTAGTCTTTGCGGTATTTAAAAGTTTCAAAAAATTTCCGATGCAGTTTTAATACTATTTTGACGTTATATTATTTTTTAACCGGTGTTTCTGACTATTGTATGTATTTGACAGTGAATTTGAGGACATTTTCTAAATTTGGTATTTATTTTTATACATTATACCTACCTACATTTCAATAACACCCTGTATCACTTCGTGAAAATATCGTAGTTCCTTTAAAATAAGAGCGAATAGTCTTTGAAAATGAACGAATAAAAAATCTATGAAAGGAAAATTAACAAGATTTATTATTAAAAAAAGTAAATGTATGTACGTGTATTTGAAGTTAAATTTCTTATAGTCTTTCAAACTAATGAAGTTTATTCGACGGAGAAAACCAGCTAATAGTGCAAAAACCAGCCTTTAAAGCTGGCATAAATGTATATATAAGGCTTAGAACTGCACTGAATCCCCATATATTTTACTCCTTAAATAAGCCAAGAGACGTAAAAAAAATATGATTTATTTTCCAGCAAGTCCCGCTATTAGGAACGAGTATAATGCAGATTGTACTCCTTAGTCCAGACTACAGAGATGTGGATTATCTACGTAAAATAATTTTATTAATTTCATTCTGTTTTTTTTTATATTATGAATCTTAGTGTACGCCATCTCCTAATTTTTTCGTAAAAAATAAAATCCATTGTTAAGGTTAAGAGAATAATAATAATAAATAATCGTCAGTATTTTTGGGTAAAAATTAAGTAGACTAGACTAAGTGGTAAATAAAAAATTATATAAACCATTATACAAATCTTTGACAACTTTCCTATTACGTTTTCAAATAATATAAAACGGTTATATAATACTAATAAATATGTATTCTGCAATATAGAAACGTCGCAAAAAAATTAATTTAAATTTTCTTCGCAAAATAGATAACTTTATATATTTGACAGCAAACAGCTTATTTATATGAATTTGGTTGCTAAATTTCATTTTGTAAGTATAACTTATTCATAAACAAGGTTAACAGTGGCGTATCAAGGGGTTCACTACATAGTCCATTGAAATGAAGGCTGAACCTCCATTTTTTCCTCTATCGATCAAACCTGGGCGCTAATATGTTTTCGACCCTCAGGAATCCGAATTCGCAAATTTTTGACCTAGGTGGTCAGGAAAGGGGTCAAACGGTCAAAAAACCGTAAAAAATAAGGTTTATCGCAAATATCTCGTAAACTACGGCAAGTAGCAAAAAAATAATTGCACCATCGTGTTCCCAGGGAAATTTTACATCGATTTTATGCTATTGCTTATTAAAATTAAATAAATTTATATCATGTTTTGGACAATTACTAAGCAAGAGAGGGGAAGTGTATATCTCCGGCGGTGAAACGTATTTGGGGAATAGTAGAGCGCGAGCACGCTACATGTATCAGCTGACTCGCAGTTGACAGCTCTAGCAGGTGTGCCTTTTTGGAATATAATGCGATTTCAAATATAATTAGCCTGCAGTTGTAGTGGATTTTTTTTGCTACTTTAATTTTTAAATGGAAAACCAAAAATATTACGAATGATTAATGAATGAACAGAAAAAAAATTTTTAGAATGAAATACTTATTGCAAAAATGAAATATACAGGGTGTCCCGAAATTAGGGGGCAATATTTCTACAGGGTGTTCTCTGTCGAAAAAGATTACTTTTTCTTTATATAAACGTGGGTCCAAAAATTCTTCCTAAATTTACCATAACTTTTTTGTGCGTTGACTTTTTTTAACTTTTGAAAAGTATGAAATTTCATGATTTTTTATTAAAAAAAGGTACTCTTGGTTCATATTGGTAGAATGTTCCATTTTTGTGTAAAATCCATTAAATATAATTTTACACGTGTTAATCACCGGAAATCGAAATTTTCAATATTTTTTATCATCGCAGGTTTTGAACAACAAACATGCGTTTGGCGTCATTTGAATTGACAGTTCAGTTATTTACTCTTTGCGAATTGTTATCAGTCGCAAAGGCAATATTTTACGAATGTAGAGCTAGCAGATATTCATAATACCCATTTCCGGTCAGACGAAAATCCACGGGCAATACAGCGCACAAATTTTCAAAATAGATTTGCAATAAATTTGTGAACAGGAATTTTAGGGGACCTAGCTACTTGGACCAATCCAGTTTCCCGTTTGTCTGAATACAGAAGGATACTTAAACTTTCTGCAAAATGATGTAAGAGAACTATTGGATGATACACCGTTAAACGTACGCTTAACATTACACTATCAACAACCTCTCTTTACCCATAATGTCATAAATTGGTTAAACGATAATTTTCCTTTCAAGTGGATAGGTAGAGGTGGTCCCATTGCATGGCCACCTCGGTCTCTAGACCTATATCCTCTAGATTACTTTCTGTGGGGTAGGTTGAAGGCTGTAGTTTATGCTACAGAAATAAATCATTTGGAAGAATTACAACAGAGGATTCATTTATTTGGCTGCAAATAATTTGTTTTTTTTTTACTTTGTCAAATAATCATTTACTAAAGATTCGAGAATTTTTATGAAGATAACAATTCACAAAAACTAAATAACTGAACTGTCAATGCAAATAACGTCAAACGCATATTTGTTATTCAAAATCTGCGACGATAAAAATATTGACAATTTCGATTCCCGGTGATTAACACATGTAACATTATTTTTAAACGGATTTTACACAAAAATGGAACATTCTACCAATATGAACCAAGAGTACCTTTTTTTAATAAAAAATCATGAAATTTCATACTTTTCAAAAGTTAAAAAAAGTCAACGCACAAAAAAGTTATGGTAAATTTAGGAAGAATTTTTGGACCCACGTTTATATAAAGAAAAAGTAATCTTTTTCGACACAGAACACCCTGTAGAAATATTCCCCCCTAATTTCGGGACACCCTGTATATTTCATTTTTGCAATAAGTATTTCATTCTAAAATTTTTTTTTCTGTTCATTCATTAATCATTCGTAATATTTTTGGTTTTCCATTTAAAAATTAAAGTAGCAAAAAAAATCCACTACAACTGCAGGCTAATTTGAAATCGCATTATATTCCAAAGAGGCACACCTGCTAGAGCTGTCAACTGCGAGTCAGCTGATACATGTAGCGTGCGCGCTCTATACTATTCCCCAAATACGTTTCACCGCCGGAGATATACACTTCCCCTCTCTTGCTTAGTAATTGTCCAAAACATGACATAAATTTATTTAATTTTAATAAGCAATAGCATAAAATCGATGTAAAATTTCACTGGGAACACGATGGTGCAATTATTTTTTTGCTACTTGCCGTAGTTTACGAGATATTTGCGAAAAATCTTATTTTGTACGTTTTTTTGACCTTTTGACCCCTTTCCTGACCACCTAGGTCAAAAATTTGCGGATTCGGATTCCTGAGGGTCGAAAACATATTTGCGCCCAGGTTTGATCGACAGAGGAAAAAATGGAGGTTCAGCCTTCATTTCAATGGACTATACACTCCCCCCTGGATAAAATCATGGAAAAACATGCAAGTTAATTTTTCAACATTCTTCTAGAAGCATATAAATGTATTTTTTTTTAGTATTCTAGCCACATTTCGAGTTTAATTTAAGAACTGAGGAATTGAGTGATCCCTTAAGAAGGATCGGGTGCATCATCGGGGGGATGAAGCGTACGCAGGGGGCCCTATACTTACCGTGTTAAATAATCATTGCTGTCAATACAAAGAAAAATATTTTTTATGACTAGAAAGTAAGTAGATTGAGATACTTGCTTGTAGATATTGAATAAAATTGAGTTTAGAATACTTATTATATATTTCCAGTTCACAATTATTATTTTTTTTACCTAATGTGCATAAATAAATGCTACGAATTAGAACAGAAAATAGCAAAAACAGGAAAAAAGTTGTTGAGAAGAATATTGTGGAGCCAAAAGCTCCGCACACCGTTCGAGAGCATCGACTAATTGACATAGAGTACATAGCACAAAACATGCACTGCTCTTTATTCATAGAACTTTTATGTATTTTAGATTTCACAGCCACATAAAAAAAAAGTTGTCTGTACTTTAAATGCGACATTATGTTATCCGTAGTATTTTTACCTCCTGATCACGAATGTGTGTATCAGAATTAAGCTATCACATCACAGGAATTTCCTAACCACAAAAAACAGATCAAAAATAGAAAAAAATCACGAAAAAATGCTAGGAAAAATATATATATAATATATAAATTGTATTGAAGACCAGACGGCAGACGACCGATAATCAAATTGTATCCTCGATTGCACTAAATGACGTCACAATGCGTTCTTGATCACGTGAAAAATTTTTATAAAAATTTAAACTTTTGTAGCATTAAAGAAATTATTTTTTGCCACTGTTAGTTGTCAATTATAAACTACAAATATGCAGTTCTCAAAGAAATTAAACTTTCATACGAATTGTCTACTGGGCAACAGTTGTATCCCCTTCAAAGTAGGACAAAATGCAATTATTTAATTACGGTGAGTAAAACAGTTGCCAGGGTGCGCCATTTCATTTAAGTCAGGGGTAATTTATTATTGTGACTTCTAAATTGCCGACAAGAAGTTACTAATGCGTATAAAGAGGCAGCACAAGATACAAAGATTCTTTCTATCACTGTAGGTTGACGCGCCAGTCTCGCCACCTTTCTGCCGCACCCCGTAAATAGGCGATGCTCGAACGCACGAACGCACCTGTTACTAATCTTCTTGAGTTCCTGTTTTTTCTCCCAGTCCTTCACGGACGACACGACGGCGTTGTAGATTTCAGCATCGTTGACTTCGTCTAGCAGTTCCAGGGAGGGGTGCAACCAAGGAAGCGCGCCCGCTGAAACAAAAACAATTCATTCAGAAAATGTGATAAAGGATGCCCGGTTACCCCATGCGTGTTCCCGCTCGTAGAAAATTTATCTGGTTGTTCAAAGAAAAAATTGCCCCTTTGTGAATACACGATTTCTTTATGTAATTCGTAATTCTCCCTTGAATGTGGAGAAAAATTCAACCGAAACGATTTTCGGTTCGAAACTGTCTTCTTTAGTGTTCAACTGTTTCAAGAGATAATCAAGTGTGACGTGAATGTAACTGTTGCTAACGTTATGGGAGCAGCATCCTGCTATAAAGAAACTATAATAGCTCCGACAAAATTAGTTTAAGAACTGTTTATTTTAATACACTATTTGTTTTTTGTCTTTATTCTCAGAAACATCGTACGTATACAAGGTGTTACAGATAAGATGTGAAATCTCTGGGATGGAGCTCGTAGAAATAAAACAAAAAGTTGATAATAACATGTACGTACTTAAAGACGAAAATCTATTGTAATAATGTAATGTAATCTGTTTTTTAATTTACAAAATAAATGGCTACAACTAATTTGGCTTGTATAGTACAGGGTGTCTCCTCGACAGTATGTGCCTATTGTGAGGATACAAAATATTTAAATAAAATTTGGCACACATGGTGTTAAATGGGATGAATCGTTTTTCCATTTCCATTTTCAATCGAAAGTATTATCTTTAGAATTTGACAGAAACGACTAATGACGTCGTCAATTATATTTTTTCCAGAAACATACCCAAATAGAAAGAAATACCACCTAAAAATCACATTACATTTTGCAATTTTCTCGGAAAAAAAAACGATTTTTCTAAGAAAACTTAAAGACCCCGTACCGTGCTTCCAGACCTATACGGGGTGTTTCTGAAATAATTGCGTTTCTTGAAATTAGTGACAGTGGACACGAAAATGAGTAACTTTTATGAAGCGATGGTCTAAAACGAAAATTAACCATAAATGTAAGCTGACCCTGTGCATCTTGTGCACGTGCGTTGTGTGTTGCAGTATTATTTACAATTAGCCGGCGTATAAAAATGTTTATTGTGTGATGCAAATCCTCACGTTGGTTGTACAGAGATCTCGGTTCTAGTAACGGTTTTCAGTGAATTTGTGGAGTGGTGTTTTTGGTGACAGAATTCTGACCGTCGTCGTTTGGAAGCATATTTATTAGCACAAGGAAACAACTAATTAGGTTACTTAATAAAATTTCGGAAATGTTGAGCTCACTCTTGTATAAATCAAATTAAATTATATGTATTGCAAGTTTAATAAGAGAAAATTTGTTAAAATATACTAATCAATTTTATTAAATTCTAATATCAGTAAAGAAAAATAGAATTTGTACATCCCCATATCTCATCGCCGTATTTACCACTGCATTAATTACCTGCCCGTTTTGTAGAGTTGAAATTAATGATGAATTAAAGAAGTAACTCACCGTGTACATTTAAATTCATACTGCATTATCTAAATGCGCATACATTACGGTTACGTCTGAAGCATCCGGACAGTCTACCGTGAAAATATACCGTTATTTTTAATGATTTTGTCCGGTGCTCGGGACAGGGTGATGTCGATGTGTAGGAGCAATGAACTGATCCGAACGAATCATATTTTTTATTACGTACATTGAGGAATGAATTCTTAAAAAGAGTATAGGTATTTTAGCCAAAATATTTTCGCTACTGAATATTGCTAAAAAAACTGTTAAGGCAGGTAAAATATTCTAAAATATGTGGTCAAACTGTCTAAAATATAATTTTTCTGAATTCGTGAATTTCAGACCCCAAAATACCGTATCCTAATATTTTAGTTCGTTGCTAAACAACCATCAGCAAACAGTACGTGAAAATTACTTTTTCGGTCTAGGCTGGGAAAGTTAATTTTCCCGTACCGTTTTTATCTATATTTTATACAAAAATACTCACAAATACACGCAGTCAAACCAAAAATGCATCATTTAATAAATATAACTTTTATTAAAAGTATCCCACATATTAAACGAATATTATAACTATTTCTTACATTTATAGTTATGTTGCAGTTTGTACAACTATTAAACATTGGCTGAACTTTACTCGATAAGTCGGTGACATTACGCTGTTAATTATTTCTCCATCGACAATCTTATTACTATTAGCAAATTTCTCTTTGTTTCTCCCCCGTTTAAATATTTTAACAGCTATGTCTAGTTTATTTGTGAAAGATTCCTCTATATAATCACAAATAATCTCGATATTTTCGTTTTACTCCGGTATTTTAATCAAAAGCTTTGATCCTAATTCAAATTTAATTGATACAGTTCATCACGGCGACATGCACGGCAACACCAAATATTAAGGCAACCTATATCTTGAGGAAAAACTAATATCTAGATATTTTAAAATTTTTAATTTTATAATAGAATGAATAGTGGCAAGGAATTTAAATAATAACGGGAAAGGCAGTAAAGTTTAAAAAATTATAAAAATTGATTTTGAAATAAATTATAAATTTGACCAAGTTGTTAACCAAGATAGTATGAGTTTGACAGAAATTAACCAATAGGAGAGAAGGAGGCATTTGAAATTTTAAAAAATATATCACTACATATTATAAAACAAAGTCCTCCGCCGCGTCTGTCTGTCTGTTTGTCTGTTCGCGATAAACTCAAAAACTACTGCACTGATTTTCATGCTGTTTTCACCAATGGTTCTCGAGGAAGGTTTTAGTATATAATTTGTTAAGTTTTTGTATACATTAACGATATGTGCTGGAGGTGTCGGAAAAAAGTAAGCCGTCTGGGAGCTTTCAACGAAAACGCTGCCTAAACCCTTTGAGATATAACAAAATAATGTATGGTGGAATTGTGTATCTTATATAGGTCTACAGAAAAGTCCGGGATGGCATATGTCTATCTCTTAAGGATAACATACTATACCCATTTTAATACTTTAAAAAATGGACAATTATAAAGCGGTAATTGGAAAGCTATTTACACAAATACGGTATTAATCCTTATCATTTTAAATACGTTAGTTGGCTTGAGCATTTCATGAAGATTATTTTTTCTCTTTACACCATGCAAATTAAATGAATACCTTAGGAGATATAGCAAAACCAAAATAATGCGCAACGAAATTAATTTCATGTCACCGTGATTCGACAGGGCCGCGCGGGCGCCCCGTGACCCCGCGCCTCGCGTCCGAGCCGGGGAGGTCCGAAAGTGTATGTAGTGCATCAATGTATGGTGGAATTGTGTATCTTCCTGCAGAAAAGTCCGCGATGGCATAAGTCTATATGTTAAAGATAACATACTACCTATATCCATTCTAATACTTTAAAAAATTGGCAATTACAAAGCGGTAATGTAAAAGCTATTTACACAAATACGGTATTAATCGTTATAATTTTAAATAAGTTAGAGGCTTTAAGCATTTCATGCACATTATTTTACTCTTTTACACCATATAATTTAAATGAACAGCTTAAGAGAAACCCCAAAAAAATTACGGACGCGAGAATAAAATTCAAGCGCCTCGCTTCGCTTGATGCGATCGCCGACCCTCCCCCCGCACCGTCTTACCTACTGTTTAGCTAATAAGCCGAACGATAACGCGCGCTTGATCCTTTAATAAACTGACTTGGAGCGAATGGAGGTGGCGACTGTGTTTTCTTTTTGGGTGTTGTTGGAAAGTTATAATTGCGTTCGATATTTTAAGGTCACATTTTTGTTTTGTATTTGTTGTCTTTAGGTAGACGGAACATACATAGATACTTGCAAACATACTTTTATTTCATTGAGTTTTAATAATTTGTTTGTTTTTTTCTTATTGTGAATCATTTAAAACTTCATAGTAGCATTTTTGTTTCGTGTTTGTTTTCTTTATGTAGTTGGATACCTAACTACTTACTTATTAATTAAAATTGATAGTCCTGAACATAGGTACTTTAATTTAATTCGTTTTGTTTTCACATTGTTGGTAGTTACCTATATTGTTTTAAATTGAAAGGTTTTGCATTTTTAGTTTTGAATTCATTTGTTGTCTTAGGTATATAGATATATCGTGAACTATTTTAAAATTAATATTAGGGTCGCATTAGATGAAAGATGATTGATTTTTTGTTTGTTACAATTTAACTCAAAAACTACTCAACCAATTTTACCGAAAGCTACATCTCCTCGGAGTAACATAGGCTATTTTATATTTGCCCGTGCGAAGCCGGGACGGGTTGCTAGTATGAAATAAAGAAGAATAAATAAGTTATTGTCGAAGAAGAATCAAGAAGAATTAAAATTTGCATAAAGAACAGAAGTTTGAAGAATATAAATTATATGAAATAGAGAAAAAGTAATTGTCAAAGAATAATCAAGAAGAATTAAAAATTTGTATGTGTAAGAATAGAAGTTTGAAGAGTATATCTCTACTCCTCATTCTAACTATGAGAATTAGCTCATAAGTCGAAGACTTGTGCGGGAGAGGAGGCGGCATATTATTATTAGGCAGGCCGCATTTGCGCCCAGGAACAACTTATGTTGGTAAGCCCTAACCACCATTCAGTGCAGGAATGAGGGAAACCTGGAAAACCTCATTAATTAGGGGGGTGGTCAAATGCCAATCGGTGTCAATCTCTCACATTCACTGAAACCGTGCGGCTATCGACCAATTTAGATAAGTTTGATCAAAAAAGGAAGAAGGTGTTATTGTCCAAAGAAAGTCCAAAGTGATAAGAAAAGGAGGACAAAAGGACAACAAGGACAAAAGAATAAGAAATATTGTGGTGAGGCAGACTAAGGAAGGTATAAAGAACTAAATGTATAAAATTTAATATCCAATTGTTGAATATCATTGTTTAGTTTAAGATTTAATTTACGATTTGGCGTAGGGTAGAGTAGGGAAAGATTAGTATACTTCTGATCACGGAAGTGCAACTAGTTATTTGCATTGAATATGGACAAAATAAAACAAATTGTTAGCCAGTTACATCTAATTTATTTATTTAATATAAACTGCAATGGATCATGGGAATTGAATTAGATTGAAATCACTTTTCGATAATAAATATAATATTTTTTATATGGTAAAATTTAAATAAATAAAAGTTTTGTTTTTATTTTAGTATCAATTGCCAAATAATTAATTAATATAAAATTTTGAAATCAAAAAGCCTTTCTATGAACCTCACCTTGAGGTAAGATAACTCAGGCTAAGGAATTTTCATTTTATTTAAAAAAAAATTTGAACAAAGACTCAAAAATTTAGCAGACAAAATTTAAATTAAAGTTTAATTATATGCTCACATGAGCTGGAGCTTAACAAGAAGAAAAATAAGTCTGGTGAGAAGAAGAAGAATCATAATATAAGCAAGTAAAGGTATTATTACAATATATTATCTGCTACTTGAGTAATAAACGTTTCCAAGTTGTTTATTTTATAATTTTTTTTTTACTTCTTTGGTTTATAGTTGTCACCATGAAGCTTCAGGAAAAGGCGTAATTTGAAATATTTTGATATATCAATGTCTTCCTTTGCGTGTTGCTCTCAACATGGAGTAATTTGACTATAACGTATATAGATGCCTTCAACTTTGTAGATAAATTTTCATCTAAAATACTGTGCAACCTTTTATTTTAAAGGAAATTTTATCTACTTTTTTTAATGAAGCAATGCCTATACCTATCTTTACTCAAAAAAAAAACTAGGGACAAAAAGTAAAAAAAAATAAAAAAATCGAATTTTTGCATAAAATGTTCCTTTTAAATTTATTAAATAAGCCATTTCGATGGGAAATTCAATTCTCTAAATAATTTTTCCTATGAACTATAGCGAAATTTTGTTTCGTTTTCGAGCTACAATTAAAAAACTGAAAGGGGTGCATTTTCACCCTCTAATTTAATAGCACTCCGCGTTTTTTTTCATCTAAAATGACCCTTTGAACGATTCATGAAATAAAATTGCTTGAACGTCATAGTTCCTTTTAACCCTGTTTTTTTTGGATATAATCAATAGCCTGTAAGTCTAACTATACCTATACATTCTTTCTGGAAGAAAATTATTGGAGAACCGAATTTTGTTAACTCTCACAAAGGGAATAAAGATATAGATACAAAGCCAGTTCTATTAAAACCGAGGTTGAAACATGATAAGGAATATGGCCATGAATCAAAAGCTTTTAGAGAGTAAGCAAGTACCTATTTACAGATTTCTTTATCCTTCCTTCAAAAATGTTATGTCAGTTTTGACTTGTTACTATTTAAACTACCTTGATGGTTCGAAGCACTATTTATTTAACTTTTTTATTGCCTTTATTTAAGTAGGTACCACTATTATTATTCCTAGTAAATAATTTCAAAGTTTCGCATTGAAGCAAGTAATTAAGTAACCACCTAATGTTTTCACTCAATTCGCTTCCAAAAAATGATGAAACGCTCACGAACTGGTGCATAAAGATTTAATTTTTTGATAACTTCGTAGCAAGAAATCGCGATAGCAGGTACGTTTGTTTCGTAAATCCGGAACCGCACATAAGGTCGTAAACGTCCGTGAGAATTACCTAACAGATGGTTACAAAGCGTCTACGAAATTTGTCCTAGTAACCTCCTTAAATTGAAGAAGAGCATTCACGTATTAATTTAAGCAATAACAATTGGGAATGCAACACGCGGAAAATTCTAGCAATTAAATTATTAATAATATAAATGATTAATAATGCTTGTATTGTGTTAGTAGGCGTCGGAAGTGTTCTACAGATTCACCTGATCCCAATATTATTGAACGTTTTCGGTGAGTGACTGAGATATGATTCTCAAAACGTACCGACGAAACTGACAAGGTGTTTGTATTATTATTTAATGTATTAATGTAATTGAAAAGATAAAAATTAATACACAAAATTTTCCAAAAATAAAGGTTTCTATACTTTTGATATTCCGTAAGTACTGAAATAAACTAGCCTCATTTACTGTTCAAAAAATCGAATATATTATGTTTTATATTACAATATTTAGTTTCCTAACTCCTTATGAAACCCATTGTAACCAATGCGGCAATTCTGCATTAATTTTCGCCATATAAATATATATCTCCATGTGAATTTCCTCAATGGTATAATAGTATGGGCAATATTGCTAATGTTTCGAATAAGACTGTTGCGTATTATCGAAAAAAGGTCGCAAGTATCGCCAGCGTGGAATCTAGGCTACTACAATGTTACTTTCCTGAGAAAATACTCGTTATTATGCAACTTACGTCTGGATGCACTTCAGATGTTGTGTAAGATTGAAATAAACTGCCCAACAATTGTAAAGGAAACGCATTGCCAATATACATACTTTCATAAATCAGTATTCTTAAGAAACATTTATAAAATATAAGTTGAATCATACTTTTAAAGGGCAATTTTCGTACGTGTTAGGTGTAAGCAGAGACACGTAACCATGTACAGGGTGTCCCAAAGTACCCGTCTCGGGCTCATAACAGACGAACGAAAAACGACAGTAAAAATCTGTTAAGAAAATGACGTCATGCACATTTTTTTCCCGCAAATATACCCATTTTTATGATAACTAAAATTATCTATTTTTTATGAACATTTTTTGTGCAGATATTTTTTCTCTATCTCTTCTCCTCAAAAAGTTACAATAACAAACATTATACAAAAATGTATCCTATTGTATTGGAATTAGTCATGATTTAATCAACAGTGCTGTGAAAACAATGGCTTAAACTGCTGTCACAAATCTGTTTATTACGTACATATTAGTTTCTGTTAAATGCTATTTAATGCGTGATAAACAAACTAGTAAATGGTTGATAAAAATGAAAAAATGTTCACAAACAATGGAAAAGTTGACATGATTTTAATTTATGGCAAATGTCAAAAAAATGCCAGAAGAGCTGATACTAGCTTATATCATGAGAGATATTCAGAACGTCAAGCTGTTAACCCAAAAATATTTGCCAGATTAGAACGAATTTTGCGTGCTAACGAAAATGCATTTTCATCACGAAAAGAGAAAGGAATTTCAAAATCAGTTTGTAACAATATTACCATAGCTAGGGTATTACAATATTTTTAGGAAAATCTTAGAAATTCTATACGATAGGCCACTTTTCATTAAATTTAAAAAGAAGCTCTGTGCAAAGAATTTTGAGTTCCAATGGTTACCAAGACTATAGCCTAAATAACTTGTAGGCCATGCAAATAAAATTTTTACTCCAAAAAATTTCTATTCGCGAGATTATTGCAAAATTGTCTAAAGGAACATAATACAAGACATCTCTCATCTCGTGAGTCAAAAAAATTTTAATAGCCAACTTTTCTAATTAAACAAATAAGTGAGGAAAACTGTTTTTTCACTTTACAGGGAAAACCATCAATTTTAGCGAAAAGTGACTTACAGACAACTTGTAGGAAATAAAATTATCTACAAAATGATTAAATTAAAATTGGTTAGTCAAGAAAAAAGTTATTGCAAAAAAACAAGAAAAGTGCCCATATTTTAATTTGTTTATAACTATCGCATTTATTGTTAAAATTTTATAAGACCTATGACAAGTTGAGGGTTTTGTCATACTTTAGATGTCTGCCAAAAGTGAATTTTTACTTCAATTTTACATTTAAATCGTAATTAAACAGCAAAATATTGAAAAAAATAAGTTTACTTTGGCTTAATATAGTATAGTATAGTAAAAAAATAACTATTTAAATGAACGACAGCTTCATTTATTTATTTAATAATAGTAAAATAATTCCGAAATTGAAATTTTAATTAATATTTCGTTTAACAATAACTTTTGTGACATTTTTGTAAATTAAAAAAAAAATAAGTATAAAAGATGCATTTTTCTGGGGTTCAGGGCTATTCTACGAATTCGTAAATATGCCCATTGTTATTTTTTCGTCGAGCTACCCCAGTTTAAAACAAAAAAGAAGTTTCTTCGATGAACAGAAGCCGAGATATTGCAAAATTTTACAGCTCGCATCAATTTGAACTTTGGATTTCACTTTTCTCGCGCGCGCGACTCGCTTGGACGAGCTTCCCCCACCACCACACCGGACATTTTACTTAGCAAGTACCTTCTCTTTAAAGGGCTCGTGAGACGTTAATTTCCCACATTTTTCAATGCAATTCACGGGAAATCCTAGTTTACGTCGTAAACTTTATTTTGCGAAAAATTCAAGTCTTAATGTTTATAAACAATTGGACTACGATTAAAAAAAAATCTTATCTTGGCTCCTGTTGGTCATAGAGGGTGCCAACTATCCATTGCATCTATTTTCGGTGAGGTAGCATAAATAGCAACAATTTTATTCAAATTGTTCATAAGCGAAAAACGCACGGTTTTTTAATGCACAATTTGAGAATGTTAAAACGGTGATATTTATTAATAGGTCGCTTAATTACATCTTTAAGATTAAAATGACGCTTTCAAAATCATGTTTGGTTGAAAATTAACGCCTGTACAGAGGCTTAAAGTTCATAACTTTTAGAGCCTCCGTTATAAACAAATTGAATTGTGCGAAAACTATTCCACCTATAACGCCCATTTTTAGCACACTTTTAAAGTATGACAAAACCCTCAACTTGTCATAGATTTTATAAAATTTTAACAATAAATGCGATAGTTATAAACAAATGAAAAAATGGGCAATTTTCTTGTCTTTTTGCAATAACTTTTTTGTTTATTAACCGATTTTAATTTAACAAGTCTTATTTTGTACATAATTTTATTCCCTACAAGTTATCTGAGAATCACTTTTCGCTAAAATTGATGGTTTTTCCTGCAAAGTGAAAAAACTGTTTTCCTCACTTATTTGTTTAAATAGAAAAGTTAGCTATTAAAATTTTTTGACTCACGAGATGAGAGATGTCTTGTATTTTGTTCCTTTAGACAATTTTACAATAATATCGCGGATAGGAATTTGTTTTTTTGCTTCGACAATTTTCCTGGTCTATTGGAGCACTTATCTCCTACATGCTGAAAAAATACTTAATTATGTAACCCAAATAATGGTTAATACAACACATTATTTGGACAGATGAAAGTCGTTTTATAAGTAATGGCAAGCCAAATAAAAAAAACAAACATTATTGGGCCACTGAAAATCCACACTATGTTAATCCCATTCAAAATCAGGGGATGGTAAATGCATTTAATTGGACCATACTTTTATGAAAATGTATTGAACACTAATACTGCAGCTCAAGTTGAATATGTGATTGCAACACGATGGTGCTCCTCCACATAAAGCTAAAAGAGTTACAGAAAAAAATTCTTTCGAAACTAAGTGGATTGGAATTAATGGACATATAGTAGAATGAACTTCAAAGTCTCCAGACTTAACGCCCCTAGACTATTTTTTATGGGGAACATTAAAAAATCAAGTATATAAAACACCCACGAGAAGTTTGGAGCATTTAAAGCAAAAGATTCGACATGTTTGTGAGAATCTTTCAAGAGAAACATTGTTTAAAGCTACAAGGGAAGTTAGGAAAAGATTGGATAAATGCTTAGTAGGAAAGCATGCATATCGAAAATTTTTTAATGTAATAATCATAATTTTACATTTTGTTTTGTGTTTTGTTATTCGTTATTGTTATATTTATTAGTTACAATTAAAATTGTTTAATATCTATATTTGGTTATCCTATTTAACCGTCATTATGTGTATTGTTTGTATTTTTCTTCATGGAGTGACCTTTTTTAAGAAGAACATAGCAACTAATATGTAAACAAATTTGTGATGTAATGTTGATTAAGTCATGACTAGTTCCAATACAATAGAATACATTTTTGTATAATGTTTGTTACTGTAACTTTTTAAGGAGAAGAAGATAAAAAATAGATAATTTTAGTTGTCATAAAGAATGGGTATATTCGTGGAAAAAAAAGTTGATGACCTCATTTTTTTTATTTTCCGTATTTTGGAAAAAATGTTTTTCAAGTGCAAAACGGACCTCAGCGAGTTCCTATTCACGCCATCTAAACAGATTTTTACTGTCGTTTTTCGTTTGTCTGTTATGGGCCCGAGACGCGAACTTTGGGCACCCTGTAAATAAGATCTTTGCATCTTTAAACACCCCGTAACTCTTTCTGACCTCACAATGTTATCAGTGAAACCCGGACGAACCAAATAGTTACTTACGCAGCTGTGTCAGATACATGGGTTAAAAAAACGCATTTCAGTCAATCGAATTTGGTAACCCTCAGCATTGTTGTGTGCCATGCCATAACAAATGACTGCTGCTCAGCGATCCATATGCCAACTCGATTGCGCAATATGTTTTGATTGATAATTGGATATAGTGAATTATATCGCTAGGCAGCATAGCTGTGTCTTACTTACTAGGAGCTTTACTGAATGGGGTTTGAGCACAGCAACTTGAGAAGAGTTAGTGTCGCCAAATTGTGGGAAAATTCCCTTTTCGTGGGATATTTTGCAAACATTTTTTAATTTCAATATATTGTAGGAAACTTTGAGGGAATATTCTTTAATGTTTAATATTGTTTTTGATAAATTTTATTTCCAAGATTATTATTATTGCAGATGAAGTCCCGCCGAAATAGCTCGCAAACTCAGAGGTATCGATTCGAACACATCTCGTGTGAGGCGTCTCTACGACTTGTTTTTCTTTTTCTTTGAGGTTTAAAATACGGCCCACTGGAGAATCGCAGACATTGCGATGAAGATAATTAACTAGATTGCCCTGTTTAAATATCGTTAGGGAAATCTGGAGAATCGCTGAAGTGTTAGATTTGTTCTACGAGCACGTTCGGTTTCGGAACTTTACTTAAACAAATCACGGAAATTAAATTGAGATAATCACTATTTGCGGATGCAAATTTATAACTGCTCTGAGAAGTAAATTGAGTTAGATACCTACTTTAATGATGTCTGCAGTTTAGAACGTTCCATAATAATGCACACCTCAAAGCTTGACAACAAAAAATTGCATTCCCAAGACGGTTTTAAGTAATTAGATTGGAGTTACGTAATATAAAGCTTTATTTAGATTTATTTAGATACTAGTATTTAACAGTACACACCGACATAAAAAGTTTGCAATTCTGACTCAAGCAGAGCTGCGCGAGAGTGAGAAAGAACGCATTCGGCTAGAAGGAATAAGACGCAGGCGCGGCGATTTGGGATAGAGGCCGCCTGGAGCTTTCCCTTATTGTCTTGGAATTTGTGGCAGACCCAAATCCCTTTCGATTTTCGACAAATTTATACTGTATTCCGTATTCAATGCAACCTGATTATACCCTTTATACTTTTGATTTGTTTGTTTGTCGCCCTTTAGAGTATTGTACAGATTGCGATTGCGAATCATTGTAATATTAACCAAAATTATATCTGATTAAATGAGAGCAAAATTTGTACATTATTTTTAGAAAATAAAATTGTACATTAGAAATTGAAGTCCGAATGGTAAAAAACCTAACCTTAAAAAAATTAGAACTTAAAAAGCAATAGAAATGTAGCGTAACTAGCGCCCTCTATTAAATATTCAAAAAATAATTAGACCAGCGTATTTAGCATCCTTAAAAACCCCGGAGTACCAAGTTTCATAAAAATATTTCGCACCATTTGGAAATTTTCGTAAAAATTCTATTTAAAAAGTTTTACTTTGTCGCTCTGTATCTCGAAAACAAGAGGAGATAGACATGTAGTTCATAAGACAAAAAAATATTACTTTATGTCGTACTATCACCTCCTGTATTTACGGGCGGTCTTTCTGAAACACCCAGTATTTTCCGTTTTTTAGATTATTTTCTTATTACTGATTGTAATTAAATTGTCAAGTTAGCACTTCTTGAGGATCTTAAAATTGTCACTTCATAAGAACATTTGATTTAAAAAAAAACTTTTCTCTAGAACACGGTAAAGTTATTATAAAATACCATTTATAGTAGAATATTTTTTATTAATATAATACTTTTAGTAAATCTAGTAGCGAAAATTCATAAATATTTACTGGTTCTATGGCAATATTGACTTTGTCGTGTATCGTTTGTGGAAGGTCAGTAAATAAAGCAGAATATTGTGCAAATTGTCAAAACAAATAGATAACTGCTATTAGAAAAAGAAATTTCAGAAAGAAACATATATACAGGATGTTCCATTTTGTAAAACACGTATTTCCAAAATGCAGTATTCATCTGCTTTTTTACATACTTATTTCTTTGATATCGCAAGAAAATTTTCTAAGACTAATCTTGTAATTTCTTTTTAAATAGAAGATCGATAAAGATAAGAGGGATGTAATCTCACGTGAAAGTCCCCGTATATAATAAAATATAAGTCAAATCATCTCAAGTTTTTAATAAAAAGTATTTGTTATTGTTATTTCAAAACACTGTGTTTAATTTATGAATCTCATTGTCAATAATCTCTGATATTCATCTCAACTGATTCATTTGATTAGTTAAACTAAATACAATCTATCTGCTACGATATGACAACAGAACGCTAGGTGCATATAAAACAAAAGGCCAGCCCTTCATATTTTAAAAATAATTTAATTTTCAGTTTATCGTCTTACGAGAAGGTCATTATTTAACTTTCTTTGTAAAGTATTAATTTTGGTATCGAAATAGTTTAATTTTGCAGTAAAATTTAAAATAGATTTAGTTCATATTCTAATTATAAATTGTTCTTTGCATGTTCAAATATTGTTTTCGTAGGTACTGCAAACATATTTATTTCAAAACTACCAGTTCCTTAAAATATATATATATATTTAAAATTTAGTATTAATGTAGGAATTATTCAAGACAAATGTAGCATATTATAATCAAACTTATGTTTTCTTGAAAGAAAATTGTAGGTCACAGAATGGCGTAGGTAGGTTAATTGTATACATTGTACNACAGTGTATATGTATATTTACAATTTAGTAATAATGTAGGAATTATTCAAGACAAATGTAGCATATTATAATCAAACTTATGTTTTCTTGAAAGAAAATTGTAGGTCACAGAAGGCGTAGGTGGGAAGTAGCACATTAGATGGAGCCAGCACGCTCTATGTATACACATCTTCTTGTGAGTAACGACACTAAAGCAGCTGGATCGTTCTAAAGACATAATGATGAAGACCATCAATAAGTCCCAAACCGACCTATGTCTGGTTGGTTAAACATATGAACGATCCTAACTGTTGTACTAGGTGTTGTGAGTTTGAAACAAAATATTTTTTATTACTGAGCACTATTTATATACACTAGGGATTGCAAAAAAAATAAATATATCGGTATATTGAATCAAATAATATATTGAATTAGTATATCGATATATTCGATATATCAAGAAATTTCTTTCGCGTGCGCGTACTATTTCTTAAAGTTACACTGTCCTGTCCTGTCCTGACCAATGGCAGGTTCAAACCCATTACAATGTAGATATTAACAAACATTTTCAGATTTTTTTAAATTTTTTTATTAAAGAATTTATCTTTTTTTCGATGGTTCTCTCTATCCTACACAAAAGTAAACCAAAACCAACTTGGTGCTGGTGATAAAGATTTGGAAAACTGATTTCTCACTACACTGAAAGCATGAAACACAACAACAAACAATTACGAAAAAAATTCGTTCTGCGTTTGGTAACAATTTTCGACCTTCCCCGTTCTGACCTCGTCAACCACAGCCGCGTTGATCAGATCGAACTCGTAATTTCACAGTGCACTGCGCCCCACACATTTTGCATGGAATACATCTCTAGATCTGACCTACTTCCCAAACGCATAAAAAAAACAAGCAGTTGTTAGAGAAACATAAATTATTCATTTTTTTATTATGTAGTGTCCTTTATGGTAACAGATACAGAATCTGGAACGCGAAACATTTATAATAAAAATGTAAATTTAATAGCCTTAGAGAATGTTGCATTATTATCATCTCTATCGTGAATTGTAATTTATTGGCTGAAAGTTAGTATAAAAACAACAGCTGGATGATACTGTTATTATTTCAGAGATTTGGTAGTATATCCATCAGCTCAATAGATTAATGCGATCTTCAAAATATTAATACATCAATTCATCTACTTCCATTTCCAACATAAAACATCGAATTGATCTAACCTGATACCTATATAAAAATAAAATGATATTACAATATTTGATAATCCATCATTTACACTGCCTACTAACGATGTTATTTAGCCAACTTTTTATTCGGAATGAATTAAAAGAAAGCTGTTTTTTGAACTGGTCTTCTAAGAGGCGTTGGCGTCTGCGTCATATTAATAACACTTCAATTACTCCCACGAAACAACAGAAAAAGTTCAATTAAACTAATTTTTTTGAATTCTCCTTTCACTGAAATGATTTATATTCTCAACTTTGGAACTGATAGATGAAATTCAGCGGCGTCGGGATAAAAAACATAGTCGAATTTTTTGTGACACCTTATACAGGGTGGTTATTGGGTAAATTCCGATAATAAAAGAGATGATACTTAAGAAAAAGTGGAAGTTACAAAATAGAGTACAAAATTTTAGAAAAAAAGATACAGAAAAAGGAAAATTTTGGTACGTATCTAGTGGTATGAAGAAATCATAATTTCTGGTCAATCAAATATATCGCCCTGGACGATGCGATGGAGCAAGAATATATTTATTGGTGTACCACTTATTTTTTCAAGCTTTGAAAAGATTCGGAGGAATTTATTCGGCAAGGACAGTCATCCAGTAACAATGCTTGCGCTATCAGAATGTAAAACGGATAAAACTGATATCATTTTTAAATCTTTAAATGTACATTAAATAATGCACACCTTTTTCGAGCACGTACTTGTTTCCAGATGGTCGTATACCTCGTTAACTTGGTACAGCATCTTCCAAATAAGATGTCATGCCTGTTTCTTATATCAGTATATTTTATAAGAGTTCCAATCTCTTTAAACAACTGATGGATGTTTGAGAAAGTTTTTATCTATATAAATAAAAATTAAATGATTTTCGTTGGTAAGCGCATCACTTGAGAACTTCTGGACCGATTTGGCTATTTTTTTCGTAATAGTCCGAATAAGGTTTTTAGGAAAAAAAACCTTATTCAGTTTCCATAGCGATGGAACGAACTCTTTGTGGCTAAAATGCGATAAAATGATGTTTTTGAGTTAAAGTTAAAGAAGCAAAATTGTACTATGGTAACTTGATCTAAATCGATTTATTCCGACACAAGGCAGCTACCCTTGAAGTATGTCACATTATTTACTGGTAACTCTGTATAAATAAATATTTTTTTTTACTGTAGCTCGAGGTGGCGCCCTCTACGCAGCGTCAAAAGCAATGACATATTTAAATTTATCATCCTAAAAAAAACCCTTTACCCCAAGTTTTATGGCTACATTCAGATCTATTTCGCCACGGCTAGACTCCGCCTTTAGGAAATTTATTTGTACCTGTTTATGTACATATTTTCTAATAAAGACATTTATTATTATTATTATTTAAAAATTATTCCTAAAAAATCGAAAAAAATAAAAAACTTTGACACCCTGTATATCGAAAACCTAAGCATTTGTGGTCACATGTTTATAGGAAAAAAAAATTCTTATTTTGACCTCAAAAATACGCCATTAAATTCTTTGTACTGAATTTTGTATCACCCTGTATAAACATATTTTTAGTTGTGTATAATTTTTTTTTTTATTAATATGAATGATTGATGAATTTGTCTGTGAAAGAATTTATATGATAACTATAACATTTCAAAACTTACCAAACAGTAGTAGTAACAGCTTAATATCCATTATCACACCATGTTTGAATGATCTAATTATAACAAACTAATACGTACTAATACGAATAAAATTCATAACTGGCAATAGCTGAAAGTTAAACAACAGGTGACTTTGTCTTATCAAGCGTATTTAAAACCATCTAATTCCAATATAAATAATTTTTTTGTAAGCAAACACAATATTTTTTCTTTAAAATACTGGTTATTTACTTACACATTTTAATAGAAAACCATATATAAATAAATTAAAGATTAGAGACTAAGCATTTTTAATGAATGATATTTTGGGGAACAATTACTCTGTTAGTTACACCTCCATCCAAAATTGAATTACACCCACAATATCTAGTAAATACCTAAGATCAGCAGAATCTCCAGAAATCGAACTAAATAGTTATCATCAGTCTGCTATAGATGAAACGAACGACAATCGAAAACAATTACTCTACTAGCTAGAGCCATGTCCAGCATTTACTTGCGCAATATCTATTAAAAACTAAGATCATTCGTCAGCCAAACCAGCAGACGCAGACCGCTTTCCCACAATATCATTAGTTAAAAAAATTATTTCGCCTAATGCAGCAGCTATGCTTTCATATGACTTACAAATTTGTAGGTCGCTCTGTGCCAGTGTGCGTTGCTTTTTATTAGTAGGTATTGGCAAGATATAGCATACGTTATATGTTGTATATACCTGCACATATGTATTTTCACGCTTTCCAATGTTAATATTTCCCCTCGTCTATTCATCTAAGATATAAGTAAATTTCTAAAATGTATATGTAGATATATCATCAATATAATAACACACTAGCAACTGAAATTTTAATAATACATTACTCAATATTTATTATCTCATAAATATGTTGTTAAGAACATTTTCACTTTTCCCTCTATTAATAAATAGACGTAGACAGAAATGTTACTTTCTTATCTAACCATCTAGACATAAGTAAAACCTCGTAAAATTTTCTCTCATCCGTAGAATGTTAATTAACTTTATAGTGTTGGGTAAGTTATAAAAAATAACGAGTTATATTTCGCCACAATTAATGGGTTCTTCCATGTGGCGAACATGTAAAAGGAAGAAATTTATAAAAATTATGGTTCAACTAGGTATATTTCGGCCAAATCGTGAAAATAATTGTGTGTTTGGTTGTTTCATTATTATAATACCCCCCTGTATTATCAAATGTCGTAACTGCAGTTTTTTGAATTTTTAAATAAAGAGTAACAAGTTTTTTTAATATAATTTTTATACGATAATTATTACATTATTACATTAGTAAGCTGTATCATTGGACTAATATTTAGGTTTTTTATTTGTTTTATAGTCTGTAGACATCGGAATATTTGTGACGACAATCAAATAAACAAACAGTAGTAATTTATATCATGGCAATACAAGTTGCGATTTTTTCAACTTTTTTATATTAGGAGTAAATAGGAAATAATATTTTAAAATTTAAAATATCATTCCTAATTATTTCCCAAGACCACCTTGGATACATCGTTTTTCAATAAGAACTATTTTTTACTTTCTATTAAAATTTATTTCTATGTTAAATTTATTTGCCAGTTGTTCTATTTTTAGATCAGTCGACTTTCTTTTTTTTTTAAACTTCATTTGAATCAAAAACTAATAATTTGCATAAAAAAAAACTATGAACTTTACAGAATTAGACCTAAATTAGATATCAAATTGAACCTAATTAAATGAAGGTCTTGTCACTTTCCTTGAAAAATTTATACCGACAACTCATTGCACAGAAAATATTACATAATTTTGATGAAGAACCTTGCTAATGGAAAAGATATGTAAACGGTAACCTTTTGCAATATTTGAACCTCAATGAACGATTAGAAATTGATGCATAAAAAAACATCTATTAAGTAAGTTGTTTACAAAGAGCTGTCTACAATATGAATTATTATTTCATTGGACGCACTTGTACCGTTCTTCTTAATTTGTATGTACATTTGATGGATAAGGTACCACTCCTTAATAAGTTTATTAACTCACTATAAATAACTTTAAAGTACACGCAAAAAAAATGTCTTTCTTCAAATGTACAACATTTGATGTATACTAGCGTATACATATTTTCTTCTTCCAAGAAAATTATTTATTTATTTAAATACTTTAAATTTCTACGCAAAAATATAATATCTTACTTTAAAAATAGGCAACCTTTAAACTAAATATTTGATACTTACGGTTAAACGAATTCTATTCTTAATATTACGATCTACATAGATTTTATAAAAACATGTTTTGTATATTAATGTATCGTTTGTTTATACATATATTGTATATAATCAGTAATAAAATATATTTTGTTTCAAACTAACAACACCTAGTACAACAAGCTAGGATCGTTTGTAAGTTTAACCAACGAGACATAGGTCGGTTTGGGACTTATTGATGGTCCTCATCATTATGTCTTTAGATCGATCCAGCTGCTTTAGTGTCGTTACTCACAAGGAGATGTGTATACACAGAGCGTAAGTGGCTCCATCTATCGTGCTACTTCCCATCTACGCCATTCTGTGACCTGCTACAATTTTCTTTCAAGAAAACATAAGTTTGATTACAATATGCTACATTTGTCTTGAATACTAAATTTTAAATATACGTATATATTTTAAGGAACTGGTAGTTTTGAAACAAATATGTTTGCAGTTTATGGTGAACTCTAAGAGATATTATAGCTAAAGTCCGAGATAATAAATTTCAAGACTATAAAAGAATTAAATTATATAGGTATTATTTACAAATAATATAAATTCTAAGAAAAATTATAGATTATAGCAAATATTTCACATAGTTTGACGAAAGTATATACCATTTGAATAGAATAAAATAACAAATAATTTTATTTAAAATTTGATCCAAATACTTTTTTTTCAGTGTAAAATTGCACCAATACGTTGCCCACCCAATAATACAACTCAAGATTATTCACAATCCTTACAAGATTTTGTTAAAATATGTCAATCAGTCCTATGAATTCTGAGCCTGCTAGTATTTCGAAGTGACTATATTGTTTTGGTATATATTGGATATTTTTTAATAATTATAATTTTACATAAATATATTCATATATTTTTCTTCCTCTACAAAGACATTATGTGTGTTGCCAGTGTCAAAATACCCATTACACGCCGCGTTAAATAATATGTTACAAATGGAATAATAATAATTTTGAACAATAAGAATAGAATACAATAGTACAAAAACTTAAGTAACAGCTTCTATTGTATGTATACTCTTGGTAATAAATGTAATTATAATGTAGGTGTAAAAAGCTTAAACAAAGAGTAATTTTCTTTAAAATGACTACTGCCCCTTTGTTCCATGCAATATCCTCTTTTTTTTTAAGCAAGTTTTTTGTTACGAAAACAATAAAACCACTATTTATCGCTAAAATGACATAACACAGGATTTAAATATTATATTATTCATATTGCACACAGAAAGAGTTCGTCTAATCTAACCAACAATAAATAGTTAAAAGAATAGAAATAGTAAATTGATAGTGATATATTTCTTCAAAATTATAATCGAGTGAATTAAAAAACATAAATTATTTCTACTAAATTAACAAAATTATAAAATCATTAGCCTCATTCATCTTGGTTTGTAAATAATTATTATCATTTACATAAATTGTAAAGTCAACATTAGATTTAAAAACGTTAATTCTAGATTCTTAATAACTATACAAATTCGATGGGTTTCCAGTACGACATGCTCCAAATATTTTAAATAAAAATCCTTTTTGTGGCCAGTTCAATTACTAAGTAAGATTTGTCGCAAAATTTCTATCCAAGCGTATTAAATCATGAATTCGGTGTAAACTGTTGATTTCTAACTGTAATCGAATTTAGATTCGTCTTTGAAATTTTCTATTTGAGTTACAGAGACTTAACCCCAAAAAAATATTTAAAAATGAACACAAAAAGTGCTTCCCTCAGTTTTACTTGAGTTTCTTAGTAAATGAATAACATAATGACGACATATTCCATTTATTTTTTTATTTTTCTTTGTTAATTTAAATTAAACAAATGCTTACCATATCACAAACCTGTTTCAGTTAAGGTGGAAGATACAATGAAAAAATTAAAAGTGATTATAATACTAGTTTCTATTTCATAAGGTATGTCGAAGCACAGAGTATACAGAGGAGAAACATCCGTATCATGGGTATTTAATGAGCAATGGGAATACCAGCTAACCAAATAAATAAACAAACAGCAGCAGTCGAAATTTCTACTTTCATTTTAAACAAATATATAAGTGCTTTAGGCTAGTATCTGTAATTAGATGTTTGCTACCACTTACACTGAGAAAATTATTATCTAATATCAAACTAATTTGTCAGTTAAATATAATCAAAAATACGTATTATAATATCTCAATATAGAACATTTGCATAAAACCTGCTTTTTTCAAGATTTCAAACTTATTATATTCAAACTTAGAATTAGTTTAGAACAAACGGAAATGATTTAATGCAAACTAATGTTTCTCTCAGTGTAGCAATGAAAATTAATTACTGTTCTTGGCAAAAAATCACTTTTCCGATAAAAAGTTACTCTGGTCAACATAAATAATGATACTTGTCCTCAAGAAAAATATTTTAACCTCGACAGGTGAATGTGCAATAACGTTTTCATTATTTAAAACTGATTTGAATTTTAGAACGTAATATGGCTCCAATCGTATTAACTAGGACATAATTAAGTATATTAATAACACCAGTCTCATAATGATTAATATAGACACTTATTGTTTAATGACAATTACTTCAAATATTATTTTATTGTCAATTGTTAGTTCTCGGCATAACTAATGACCAAGAAAAAAATAGTTAGACATCTAATCCTTCCATCATTCACCCAATATAACTTTTATTTACTAAAACTATTTTGCAATTATACCCTTGAAACAACAATTAACCGTCAATTATTGCGTATTATAATTTGTGTTCTGTGTAATTGTCTAATACAAAAGAAAGCTCCAATCGTTCTTATGATAATATCGATTATTATACATTATTGGCGATTTTAATTATAATTTCCTGATCCTGATTCCAAACGTGCTTAATCACCGCGTTTTCGTAGAAATTCTAAAATTCCGTAGTAATCTCCACTTTCTATCGGATAAAACAACGACCTACGCTGATTTCAGCGGTTTTAGTTGCTCGTTTTCTATAGGCGCAATGTTAAGGTTAAGAGAAACCAGATCTTATTGAAATATGTAAAGTGAAAGATAAGTGAAAATAGTGGTCAATTAGAAAAGATCTAATAGTTTTACTGAAAATCAACCGATAGATACATTCACAATATACAGGGTGTTTCAGGATTGAGTCGACAAACTTTAAGGAGATATTCCTCATAAAAAAATAAGAAAAAAATCAACTATAATTTTTTTTCCAGAGACGCTTGATTTTCAAAATATAGGGCGTTAAAGATTAAAAAAAATCGAATTTTTTAAATAACTTCTAAATGAAGAAGGCTATTTAAGCCAAATTTAGCATGACATATCTTCTTATAACATACCATTTTTCCGTAGAAGTAGAAGTCCCGCAAGCAACCAGTGGCGGAATTATGGGGACTACAAACCGCCTGAAAAAATTTAGGAGTATTGCAAGGGTCGTCACGTTGTCGCATTACGACATAGTCACATTAGATGTTAGGTACTTAAATATTTCTATTGTTTTCATCAACATCATATTTTTTCTAAAAAAAAACACCCTATGTCTCAAAAACGAAGCATCATCTAAATAATTTCAATACTATTGGTTAGACCCAAGGGAAGGGGAGACAAAAAGACTTATTTGACTCACACATACTCGAGACTAAGACCAATTTTAATAGGTTCTATATTTTTTTAGGTTTTATGAGGAACGTCTTCCTAAAGTTTATCGACAAAATCCAGAAGCACCCTTCCGAAAAATCAATTTTGCCATGAAACTATAAGAGTTAGGAAAAAAGTGAATGTACACTTTTTGTCAACAACACACTGTTCTATCTAAAAACAGCATCATTTTTTATTTTCAGTAGGGCCGTATTAATTTTTTTTATAATTTAATGAGTCTGAGTCCCCGTAGCTCGCCACTGGTTGCTTGCGGGACTTCTACTTCTATGAAAAAATGGTATCTTATAAGAAGATGTGTCATGCCAAATTTGGCTTAAATAGCCTTCTTCATTTAGAAGTTATTTAAAAAATTCTAATTTTTTTTAAAATCTTTAACGCCCTATATTTCGAAAATGAAGCGTCTGGAAAAAAAAATTATACTTGATTTTTTTCTTATTTTTTATGAGGAATATCTCCTTAAAATTTGTCGACTGAAAACCTTGTATATTTATAGTCGTAATAATCACTCTGTATGTACGAGTATAGTCGTGATGAACTTGCATGTTACAAACTTGAAGAGATTTATATCACTTTAACAAACGTCCAGTATTTTCTATTACCCATTGAATCTGATGGCTGATTTCCCATTTCCTTTAAACTCTATGTGCAATTATTGGGGTCATTTAGAAAGGCTTAAACAGCTAAACAATCGAACACAATGCTGCCGTTACTAATTAACCCCTTGCTCTTATAAACAGTCATACTAGACTGGCAAATGCGATTTGTATGTTAAAATCTGCAAATTATTTAAACTGCTTACAGATTTGCATATGACTAGTTAAAGTGAAAGAAGGGAATTCTTGAAAAATGTTATAACCACCTTGAGTTCTGTTAGGTATATTAAAATATTTTAATAAAGGAGTAAAGTCTTATGTCTATAAAGGGTGGGAAAATCAAAAATAACATTGTACTAATAGATATAGATAGAGCCGAGGTAATCCTTTTACAGTTTTTTCAGATCTAGTAGAATGTAGTATACTTACAGATACTGTGAATATTCATATTTACAATATATATATATATATATATATATATATATAGGGTGATTCAAAAAACCGCTGANTACTCAAGGCCAGTTATATATATATAAAGGTATAATTTCAGGAAACGGTAGAAGAAGCGACTACATGTAGAAAAAGTTAAGTCGAAGCCTGATTGTAAGAGAGATTTCCAAAATATGACAGAAACTATCATTTGTTTACTAGTTTACTAATTCATAAAACTCGTGTAAGCAAGCAATTAAATACATATAATGACCATATATCACCATTTTAAAATTGCTACATTATAATTACTAGTTAAAGTAATACAGAATTTGTAGAATTGTATTAATTTCAATTATTATTCACTACTTATTGATTTAAATTTACTAAATTTTTTACAGTGCTTTAGCATACTTTAGTTTTGTAATATACCTATGCAGACGTGGTAAGTGTTATGCGTCTTGGTTATGAATAATTTATATACAATGTGGTGTTCAAATTTCTTATTTACTGGAACTCGTTAGTTATAAAATAAAAATAAAGTTAATGTTATATTTTTTTAAAACCTGACCTAGGCCAACTTTTTTATTTGAATTGATAGACTAATACTTCCAAATGCAAAGTTGTAGGAAATAACTAAGAAAAATTTACAAATAATTCTTTCCGGTGTTGCCAGATTTCTGTAGTAGATACTAAAACGATATTTTTTTAAGTGGCAACACCGTATTTTTTTAACTTAATTTGAGAAACCTTCAAATTCTAAATAAAAAATGTCACATTTTTTTATTGGAGTAGCCGTTTTAGAACAATCAGCAAAAACAAAGAAAATAATCTGCAGTCGGCAGGAACTAAAAGAAGCTAACATAGCTATAGTAGGCCTTGAATATTAAACAAAAATTGTGTTGTTTAAAAGGAGCCATCGTTATTGTGCTATCATTGTGTTATTTGAAAGTTGTATTTGAATGTGTATAAAAACAATTTAATTAAGTTGTTAAAATGATTTTGCAGATCCTTGTGCACACACTACCAGTTGTTTTTAGTTTTACTAAGTTATTTCTTAAAAACTCCGGATTTGGATAATGTTTATCGGGATATCTTCCGTGGAATTCAGCGCACGCATTGCCACCAAAATGAAAAATTAATTCAACTTTCTCTTGTGGATTAAATAACTTATTCATCTTAGCACCTGAATAAAAACGTTATTTTTTATACACATTCAAGTACAACAGCTGTCAAATGATAGTACTATAATGATGGCCCCTTTAAAACAGCACAATTTTTGTTTAATTTCCAATTGCATAGCAATTTTTAATTGCTATGTTAGCTTCTTTTAGTTCCTGCCGACTACAGATTATTTTTGTTGTTTATGCCGATTGTTCTAAATCGACTTATCCAATAAATAAATGTGACATTTTCTAGTTAGAATTTGAAGGTTTGTCAAATTATGTTAAAAAATACGGTGTTGCCATGAAAAAAAATGTCCGTTTTAGTAGCTACTATAGAAATCTGACAACACCGGAAAGAATTATTTGTAAATTTTTCTTAATCAAATTATTTCCTACAACTTTGCATTTGGAAGTACTAGTCTATCACTTCCAATAAAAAATTTGACCTATGTCAGGTTTTAAAATAATAGCACTGTATATTATAATATATGCAGCCATGAGAATTTATAATGATCTTCAATAATAATCTTTTCTATGTTCTATATTGATTACACTTCAATAATGTTTTTTTTATTACATGGATATACTCTTTTCTTACACTTATGCTTTTTTCATTGTATAAATATAATTTGTAGTTCTATAGTATGTATACATTTTTTCAGTGCCACCCGAGACAACTTCTATAAAATTTCTAAACATTACAAATGTATTTTAAAAATTTTCAACAACAATACAGTAGCTATAGTTACAGTACAAAATCAATGACATTTTGAAATTTTTGTCTCCACAATTTTGTGTGTTCGTTTTGGAGAAATAAGAAATTAATTTCACAAAATTATAATTTTTAATACAGCATTTTAAGCTATTTCTTGGTAATACATGACACAAATTGTAGTTTATACAGGGTGTATCTAAATAACACCGAAAAAATTCAAGGGGCGATTCTCCGATGAAAATTAATAGAGGTACTTGATATAAAATTTTTTGAAAAAACCCTTCCCTGAAAAGTTACGCCCCTCCTAAAATTACAAAAAAAAATTGTTTTTCTTTTTTATCTTCCATGTACATCAAGTTAAAGAAACCAAACTTGGTGAACATTATTTGTCAATAAAACTACACTTTTTGAATTTTTTTCAACCCTGAACTATTTTTGTAAGGGGTTGAAATAATCAACCCCTATGACATTTTTTCTTATAATTTTTTTTTCGATAAAATTTTTTCCTTTTAAAAAATATGTCTAAAAAACCCCATTCATTTACTAACTTTTTGATCTCTTCAAGTTTCTTCGAAAAGTTAAGGATTTATGACAAAAAAAATAAATGTATTGTAATGTATTTTTAAAAAGATGAGCTGTTTAACGCGAGTGTATTTTGCCGAAAGATCTAGTGGCCTGTTCTTTACAATGGAATCCGTAGAAACAAATGTCAATGTCATTTATTGTCATATTAAATAACATTTTATTAAAAAACACTCAACCAAATAGTTGACCTATGATTCTACTAGGCTAAGAAGTTTGGAACTTAGACTAAAAGTGAACAAATGATGAATAATGTTATAACAGTAACAAAAAATAAAAATCTGTCGGATATTGACAATACAATCTACAAAAAATGTTGAAAATGATTGCCTTCAGCTTCAATACAAGCATCTACTCTTGTTCTCATAGAATTGCGTATGCGTTCAAATATTCCTGGTGAATTTTTTATCGTTTCACACCCTGCTACAATGCGGTTTCGCAAATCATTGATATCTTCAACTGGCCTTGAGTAGATCAAAGATTTCAGATATCCCCATATGCAAAAATCCAAAGGATTAAGGTCAGGGGAGCGGGCTGGCCAATTTACATATCCTCCTCGACCTATCCATCGATTGGCATACACCTCATCCAAGTGACGTCTTGCACGTATACTAAAGTGGGCTGGTGCACCGTCGTGCATAAACCATAAACGTTGCCTAATTTGAATGGGAACTTCTTCAAGAATAATAGGTAATTCTTCGAGAAGATGACAATATGAGTCACCATCTAATCGTCGTGGAAGAAAATAGGGACCAATTAAATGATCGTCGATAATTCCGAGCCACACATTTAATGAAAATTGATACTGATGATTTCCTTCAAAAAAGTCATGAGGATTTTCCTCAGCCCAAATATGATTGTTACGAAAATTTCTAATACAGTCTCTTGAGAAATTCGCCTCGTCAGTAAATAAAATATTTCTTAAGAACTGCGGCGCTTGGCCGATCATATTAATAAGCCATTGACAAAAAACCACACGTGGTAAAAAATCTCGAATCAGTAACGACTGCACCCGTTGGAGATGATAGGGATATAACTGTTGTTCTTTTAAAATTCTAAAAACTACCGAATGGCTTACATTTAGGACACGAGCTATTTTCCTGGTACTAGTTTCTGGGGATTCCTCAATTAAATTAAGTACGGCTTCATCGACAGCTTCAGTTCTAACTTCTCGGCTACGGCCACAGTCATGACTTCTCTTTTCAAATTTTCCAAGTTCCCGCAAGCGTTGGTGAATATTTGTGAACGTAGTATGGTGGGGTAATCTACGCTCTGGGTACTGTTCAGCATAAAGTCTTTGCGCTTCCAATGCATTACCGTTAGCATACCCATATGTAAAATGCATATCTGCCATTTCTAAATTCGAATAGTTAACCATATTTTCGGTTTATTAACTAATATTTTCTACACAAAATCATGAAACTTGTGAAATAGTAAGAAACAGTAACAATAAATGACATTGACATTTGTTTCTACGGATTCCATTGTAAAGAACAGGCCACTAGATCTTTCGGCAAAATACACTCGCGTTAAACAGCTCATCTTTTTAAAAATACATTACAATACATTTATTTTTTTTTTTCATAAATCCTTAACTTTTCGAAGAAACTTGAAGAGATCAAAAAGTTAGTAAATGAATGGGGTTTTTTAGACATATTTTTTAAAAGGAAAAAATTTTATCGAAAAAAAAATTATAAGAAAAAATGTCATAGGGGTTGATTATTTCAACCCCTTACAAAAATAGTTCAGGGTTGAAAAAATTTCAAAAAGTGTAGTTTTATTGACAGATAATGTTCACCAAGTTTGGTTTCTTTAGCTTGATGTACGTGGAAGATAAAAAAGGAAAACAATTTTTTTTTGTAATTTTAGGAGAGGCGTAACTTTTCAGGGGAGGGTTTTTTCAAAAAATTTTATACCAAAGACCCCTATTAATTTTCATCGGAGAATCGCCCCTTGAATTTTTTCGGTGTTATTTAGATACACCCTGTATATTATATAATATTACAAATATTGTAATTTAATAAATTTCTTCTCATGGTATTACTAAAACTGTTGAAATGCAGTTGCACCGATTGTCTCCCAAACACACTTACCAAGTGAAAAAAATCCTATGACCCAAACACATGATTTAATGTACATGTAGGACATCATTGTTCGTCTGAGATCTGTTCCTCAACCATAATATCACTGAACCCGATTCACATCACTAACACAGCACTGAACAGGCATCAAACTCCGACACTTTTAATTAGCGTGCAGCTCATTAGTAAATCATATTAATTTTTCACTAATTGAGAGAGGTTTCGTCAGTGGTGATTCGCTGCTTTCCAAAGTGCCGGTCTTTCCTGTAACAGAAATTAATGTAATTAGTAAATTACTATGTTTGTGAGGTAATGGTCGTTTGATTCACGTAATTTATTTTAAAAAAGGCGGCTGATTAGCCTCGATGTAAATGTGCCTTCCTGACCTTCTCCAATTGAGAAATTAGCCGTTTTACGCTTAAAACAGGATGCACAGACTACTTCATACATACATATAAGCAGGTCCAACGGGGAATGAGATTTCTAGACTAAATGGAATAAAATACGAAATTCATATTGAACAGTATTATAGTGAGAATAGATCAAAAATGAAATATTTTCCGTAAAAATGCCATAAATCTAGACTTGATTAGTGTTTCGACTCAGTAGGAGATAATTACTTATATATTATTTTGCAAAATTCAAGATGGCGGATCCAAGATGGCCGACCAAATTTTCAAGAACTAACAGATTCGCGCCAAATTTGGTATACGGGGGTTTTCGGATGCGCTGATCAGTACAGTTCGGGGTTTTCGTCGACTAGTCATAGGCGTATTAATCGTAAATAAATAAATGAACAGGTAGGTATAAAAAAATAAATAAATTTTCGTATTTTATCAGCGAAAGGTCGTTTTTTACCCCTTGGCGCTTTCGACATTATTAGAATATTAAAACACGTATACACGAAGCAAACGCGAAGCCAATAACTACCGTTATTACCGGTTTCGTACGATGCGCTGTAGCGAAAGGCCGACGCGACGATTATGATCATCCGACCGAGTCACGAACTCTAATGATCACGAATTCAAGGTCAGAATAGCGAAATTTATTTTGTAATATTTTGTTTACTTTATAACCTGAGTACCCAGTCATGTTTTAACCTTCATTTTTTCGGCTATATCTTGTTCTTTTTTCTGTAAAAGATCTATTCACGGGTTTTCTGCCTAATCTCAGGTAATAAAGTACATAGGTGATTGATTAAATTTTTAAAAACGAATTTTGTAAATCTGCTGTCGAATTCGTGATCAACGACCCCGGAAAACCCCGTATACCAAATTTGGCGCAAATCTGTTATTTTTTGAAAATTTGGTCGGCCATCTTGGATCCGCCATCTTGAATTTTGCAAAATTGACCTCGGATTCGTTCTCAGCAACCCTGAAAACCCCCGTATACCAAATTTGGAGCGAATCTGTTATTTTTTGAAAATTCGTAATATCTGACCTTCATTAACCCGTTTTTTTTTGAGGTTAAAATGTTCGGCGGGGTCTTAACTACATAAATGAACATTTGAATACAGAAAAAAAAATTTGTGTATTTTTCCTAACACTTTTTCGTGAATTTTTGCTATCTTCGACCTGTTTTTTGAGGTTAGGATATTCCTGCGATGTAATAGCTCAATTCTGACAGCGGAGGATTCGTGATCAGGAGGCAAAAATAAATATATGTCGCATGAAAAGTACAGACAACTTTTTTTGTGTGGCTGTGTAATTAACAATTGTCCTAAGCGTTCCGCGATTAATCGTCTCTGGCGATCGGTAAATACCCATTTCAAAAACGAAAATAACCGTTCAACATTTACGGAGGTCACAGGCGCATATCTAAAGTATAATAACATGTACATGCCTGTCTCTGATCTGAAGTTTCGCATCGATCAATTTATTCGATACGTATCTAGCGCCAGCTTAATGTTTTTTTGCCGAGGGTCGTTAGGCGTGCATTTCATTGTCGTTTGTGCATGTGTGAGTTTAACGCTTTGCTTGGTCAAGTGTATGCCTCGTGTTTTTTTGGCAGTCAGTAGCATTGTGTATAGTGAGCATAAAGCTACATATGACTTGACCACAAATTTAGCCTATTTCTGCCACTACAACGTGTATTACAGCTTACTAGCATAATATAAATTTGCTGCTGCTGTTTATTTATTTGATTGTCGCCACAAAGTGCCCGATGTCTAATAATCACATAAAAAAATTCTTTCGTATACCTAGTTTAACAAAAAAATGTATTAGCTTTTATTGCAATAGAATTTAATGTTATTGTTCTATTGAATTTTACAATGTGTACCTCTGTATTTGTTGTAAGAAGTATTTCTGAACATATTTATTGATACATATTGTCGTAGTACGAAAAATCGCCCATGTTTCCAAAATAATTGAAGTCGTTCGCGGGACACAAATCCTGTAAAAAACACAAAGACAAAAGCTCGCAGACTGCTCACTGCGCATATGGGAAGAGTGGGATATAAAATATTCACACGTTTTGAAAGTTTCCAAAAAATCTCTGATTGCTCCCAAATACCATTATATAGCTACAACGCACGCTACTGACTGCTCACTGTAGAAAGCGCACAAAAACGCGAAAATATTATAAAATTCGGACTGAAGCGGCGCCATATAAAACTAGTTAGAGATCGATATTCCTTCCGAGATGAGGGGTGTTATTCAAGGAGGCGAAATTTTCAAATTCAACTCGAAGACTAGAGTACTCCTGCGGACCCAGCCTGGACTGTGTTCAAATGACAACCCAAGTACCATGCAGCTTATTAACCAGAGACGGATACCTGGTCAGTACACAGTACGCTCCAAATTTTCGTGTTTGCTTTAGATAAAACTCTCAGAAATACAGTCATTTATTGTAAATTTTATTATCGAAGATTTCAATAAATTCCATAATTTTTTATAAAATTCAAATCTGAGTAAAAAATTTTTACGAATTGTACGCTCACGATCTAAGCCTTAGCTCTAGCACCCCATACCATTCAAGTTTATGAGCCTACAACAAAGATCCCGAGGAATACAAGCTCTTCTAGCCCCCAACCACATTCAAAAGGAGGCTCAATGAAAAAAGATAAAATAAAGTGGTTTTTCAAGATAACTGAAAAGGGGTAAGGGCTAGAAAAAAATTTCTTATAAAAGTTGTGGAGCATAAAATTCTACATAAAAATGACATTTTCTTGTACTTTAATATTAACAGAGTTAGGGAGACTAGAAGTTAAGGGATGATTTCAGAAAATTAAGAAATCATAACAAGCAGAAAAATGAATGAATGTTATAATTTTTTATTTTCAATCAACTCTAAAAAATTTAAATTAGCTTTTCAAAGAAATATATAGAATAGAATAGATTTATCATCCAGAAGGAAAGTTTTATTTAAAAAATTAACAGTACTAAATCTCCAATATCATTTAATTGCTATATATTTACTTTTTGTCTAAAGTTAGTACTAGAGAAATTCGATTCAAGTTTGTTTAACCATGGTAATGAAAAACAAACAAGAAACTATTAGATACTCTTTGAAATAGCTTTCTACGATTTTTACTACTATTACGAAAAACTATACTAACTAGTTTCAGGTGTGTACTTTCACTCTGTAGGTACACAAAAATAATTAAATATCGAAAAAAAAAAGTTAATCAAGTACTAACAACATGGGCGTCGTCAGCAGGTTTTACAAGGGGTTAAAATATACAACTCTCATTACATTTACCTTGGCAATTATTATGTCTTGGCTTATTTCGATCCTAACTTGGCAGTATCAACAACATCCAATAATAGTGCTCAGTTGCTTAAGTGTAAATCTACAATACACTCGATTTATTAGCAATGTCCAAACACAAATATCTCAGTAGTGTTGAATCGTAAGCTAGATTTTTTTTTATGTATCGAAATCATAGAGTAAATCTCTAAAGCTGCTAAAAAAAATTACGTCATCCAATGCAGTATTTCGGAAATTAAATAAACGAATGCTAATTTTACCAACCTTATTCAGAGCATCCATCGTGTAGAGTAGAAAACACTATTACTGAAAGCTTTCACTGGTTTGTAATTTATCTTTTCAGATAAATTTTGTTGATAAATTTGTCCTAGAATAATCTGGGTTAATATAACGTGTCGTTTTTAATGTAGCTAAATTTATTAGCTGTAGCTAAAGACTGCTATACAGTGTGTATGGAAGCAAATGGGCCTTACTTCAAAGGTTGCTAGCTAGTTTAATTTTGATTTGCCGTCATAAATATGTTTTAATTTTTTTAAGACAACTAATAAAATAGGTACGGTAGAAGATTGTTTCTGAAGTAGCCAAGAATGGACATGTGTGAAAGATTTTATCTTGAAAACTGCAGGAGATCAAATGAAAATAAATTGGCAGTGTTATTTTATTTATTGAAAAACGTATCCAACAGGCGAGTATCCAGTACAAACAGAGACGATAAATATGAGTAGGTAAGTGTCGTGTTTTATTTAGTTAAATCACCAATCACTGATCTACACTGAAAGAAATGGGCTTATTAAATTGTTTATCTAGAATAATGTGTATAGCGCATATTAAAACTTTTATAACCAATATACAACTTTTATTAAAAAAAAAGCAATCATCTCTATACTCATTATTCAATCAGTTTAACTGGAAGGTGCTTAATACACCTTATGCATTTATGAAATAAAGGTTATAATGAATTACTAATACATTATTAGGTGTTATAGACTTTATATTCCAATTGTATAGTAGGGAAGATTTGTTGTATAAAGACCAGTATCCGAATTTGTATATAACAATTGTATTAACAGAATTATTCGTTCTAATACTGAATATGTTTCCGTTTTTAACGTGTAAAACGCATCTTATAATGGTTAAGTGATCGTCACCTCTCGGTGCATAATCGGTTATGATCGTTGTTAAGTTATATTCATAGTTTTGTAATAATAATCATATGTCAGACCCGAGAGCGAAGTGCGCCGACTCAATAAGAAACCTGGCTATTCCAGCCGCTGATTTAGGGTTCGCCGCACGAGCTCATCCCTTCTCCCTTCTAAGATTTCAGTAGCATGCTATGCACGAAGCAGAACGGTACTCAACTATCTTATACAGTCCACTTTTATTGTCCATAGATGTTCAATCACTGTCAAAATAAACACACAAAACCACAACGTCTTTATTATCTTTACTCAAGAAGAGAAAATACAACAATCGTAAAATTTCCGACAGTCCGCTGTGCATCGACTTACACACGTCTAGTTTGATGAAAATGGACAGTATATGCACATGTTTTGTGGGATACATGATCATATCGCGTTGTGTGAAATGGAAAATTATTATGTAAGTATCTAACTGTTTTATGGCTTGTAATTGTTTTGTTTTTTCAAATGTAAATCTTGTCTAAATCTTAAAAATTATTATTTTGTAGGTCCTATTAGAAATCGCTGATGTTAAGTTTTACATAAGATGGAGGAACAGAAGGTTAACGGTGACAAAGAAAAGCATGGGTATAAAGTCAATCAATCAGAGGAAATAAAATTATATGGAAAGAAGCTCAACCTTTCTGGGGATACTTCATTCTTAAGGTGGAAGAGTTATAGTGCAAATTCTCATGTAATACAAGAAAATACGGGTGCATCGTTGCTAAGAAAATAAACTGGACAGTTTTGGGAGCGATTTGTCATCATTTTTAGTGCTTAAAAGTATGTTTTATGTATGTTTACATTAGAAGCTTAGCTTGTAATTACAGTTATCCAATAAAATTTCTGAAAACTTAATGACATATATTTTTAACTCATACAGAGTATACAACAGTTTAATACATTTATTATTATAAAACTTATAACCAGTACTAGATGTTCTAATAACGATATGGAACACTTTAATAACAGTTATTGCTATTATTTCGTAAAGGGTATAAAAAACGTTGTATACTAGTTATACATACAATAATTTAATAAAGAAATAAGGTTTATAGTCACTATACAACTGTGCTAGTAGTACGCGTTTTATATCCAATATTCACCTGTTTAACTGTCACATATAGTATATAATGGTCTTATAATGGCATAAAGAATTCTAATAAAGAATAAAGCGCATTTCTTTCAGTGTATGTCAAACATCATTGGAGAATGGACCGTACTTTGAGGCTAGCTTCCTTCAATGAAGATAAGGTGATTTAAATCAACTTACCTGAATGCCATCTTGCTTCCTTAAGAAGTTATAGGCCCGAGAAAGCAGTCTTTTTATTTCACTTTTTTACGGTAATTTATTTATTATTTGCGTAATTTTACTCAAATTTTGAAAAAGCAAGTTTTCTATGTTATAAACATGAATATCTGCTTTTTTGCAATAGATATAGTGCCCGTGCCACTACATTGTTTCCTTCAGATTTTTTTAAGGATCGATATTTTTGGAAAATAATTAGTTATTTTAAAACAGCATTCGATTTGTTTAAAAAAATATATCTCTGTTGCATGTCGTTATATTTTATAACACAATAAAATCTACTTTTTCATAATTTGAGTAAAATTACTCAAATAATAAATAAATTAACGTAAAAAAGTGAAATAAAAAAACTGCTTTTTCGAGCCTACTTCTTAAGGAAGCAAGATGGTACTAAGGGAAGTTGATTTAAATACCTTATTTTAATACAAGGAAGCTAACCTTAACGTATGGCCCATTCTTAAGCAAACACCATGTAGTTAGCCTCAATTATCATCAAGATTATCTATATCTATCTAGGTACCATTTTTACACCTTCTTTTAAATATACACTTTGGAGATAAGCTTCTCTGTTTAAATCGTAAAAAATATGGAATATCCAGTAAATAAAATATCTTGTTTTCCTAAACCACTATCAACAAAAAAAATATATACATATACAGCAAAAAATCAAAAAACTGTATCAGGTATTCTTAGCAAAATTTTTTAAAAAATATATATATTCTATTTGTTTTAAGTTTGTTTTCATCCCAGAAAGCTACCAGTGGAGTGTGACTACCACCTTTTGCAAACACTTTTTTGTGAGCCGATTCGGTATTTTTATACATAAAATTGCGATGCAAATAAAATTTGCTTAATATCAAATAAGCGGCATCTTTTATAACCAGTTTAATAAAGAAGTAAAGAAGGGCAGTTTAAGACAATATTTTCTGTACCCCACAGGTCCCCATGTCCCCAAGGTCCTTTTGACTCATCCAATCTACAAGAACATCGGTACGAGCAAAAATACTGTCTAAATAAGATAAATCTCTTTAATAATACAACGAAATTATTTTCCCAATTCCTTTGTGTCAACAGTGGGCACGCGGATGAAATTTAGATTCTTTTCTTAATCGGGATTCACTGCACGTTGGGCACTCTAGCTGGAAAAAAAACGTATGATTCCGCACAGAGAAACAACTCGGGACTAATTTAGTAGGAAATGTGTGGACGCGTGGATGTTACAGTGTTACTAAAACGCTGTACAGGATGTTCGATTTTTGAACCGCCCCTTGAGCATCTTGGTTTATGCAAAAAAAAAGTTGTGCAGTTGCATATAGGCCAGGAAATATAGAGTTGGATGCGACTTTTTGTTTCGGCAAGCTAAATTTATCACTATAGATGCTAAATATTATGTATAATAACATATTACTTTCCACAGTCATAAAAATAGGGGGAAGATTGTTTACAGGGTGGTTAATTGTATAATTTTTACGTAAATTCACGTTTTTCGCTTATAACTTTTTTTCGTTTATTTCCACGAGAAAACAGTAATGTATTTTTTTTTCGACTTCAAAGACCTACAAAACTAGCCCTCGAGCGTCAAAAAATATTGATTAGATCAAAAGTTATAAACAGAAGAAGTTTATTTAAGACTTTTTAGTTAAACATTTATAAACTGCGTTATTACTACCAGAACGTTTTGACATCGCATCCTCTCATTCCTTATCACTGTCTAATAACTCACACGAAATCTGGAATCGGTAAATTGAATAGTTTACAAGTTATGGCCTTATAAACAAATTAACTAATTATTAGTTTGGACGACCTCGAGGATCTTCCACAGTTGCACTATTTTTTTTCATGGTAGATTTCATAATAATACATTGAAATCTATAATTTTTTTTTTAATTTCAAATTTGCAACATGGATTTTTTTTTATTTTTTAGCATTAGTTGCAAAATGAAATATTTGGCGCACGAGCGTGATATAGTTATATATTATATATAAGTTTTAGTTTTTCGGCGGAAATACAGAGAAATGTATTTTTCCCGTCATTTTATTCCTCTCCGAATTCTTTAACTTTGCACCAATTTGATCTTACTTAAATCTCTCAAATTTACCATCCAATTAACCAAATAACCAGAAAAGTAAACTGATCAAAGTATAAATCGTTTCAATCTGTATCTGCTGGTGGTAGAAAAGCCTTCACATGATTGTTTATAATTATTTTAAATATGTATTCAAATTTGAGTCAATTATTTAATTTACTACTTTGGAAAGGATACTAAAGAAATATGTTAAGTGAACGGACATTTTAGTAATACAAAAATTTAATTATATAGAAAGGAAAGATTCTAATCCTAAAAAATCAGCATATTCAAGGAGATATATAGGAGATAATTTTATTTCAAAATAGAGTGAATCGCTGAAACGTTAATAATAAAGAAAACTGTGTTACAGTTATATTCCGAATCAATACCTACAAACTCAGAACAGCATTAGAGGTAATTTCATTGCTGCACGTCACTGACATAACTTGATTAGGGCCCTTTGATGTTCAATATCTCTATCAACAACGCAAACTGACTGGGTGTACGGATTACAAATACGGCATTAGCAGTCAGGGATAAATATAGCTCATAGATTTCTGAGCAGAATAAAATTACTCTTGCAGAGAATTAAAGTCACCTATAAACATTTAGAAATCAACTTGAATAGTGCTTTTTCAATAAATGAAGCCGTATATAAAATGTGAACATTAAATATTTTAAAACAAAATCAGCAAATAACTAATTCAATTTTTTTCACGTTTCATTGAAATTCCTCAAAATATTATCAAGTGAGTAACTTTCATTTTATTGGCAATCCTGTCACTTGTATTTTGTTGTTAATTTGACACTGTCACCAACTACCAATAATAGTGAGAAGTGACTTAAATGTAAATCTGCAATACACTAGGTGTTATCGCAGTGAAACAAAGACGTAAATATCTGGATTGATCAACCGGAAGGTTTATCGACTGCATATTTATCTTTACGATTGTCATTAATAAGTCATCTGACTCTTTTATTAACAATTTACGCAAATCCTTTGAAAAAAAATATTAAATAATTAGTAAACAACTCAATTGAAGTTTAGTTTTGTTTCCTTGCAACTTACAGTTTGTGATTTTTTGTTAATTATGAACATGAGTAATAATAATTTGAAGTAGTTAAAGGCTATAAGTCATTAAAACTAATTTCCATCTATCAAAACCGCTTTCTATTTGCAAAAATATTATTTCCACATATTGTCTCAGCCAATAGCCGCGTTTTATTTAATTGAGATTTCAGTTTAATCGCACCTAATTGACCAATCAACATTCAGAATAACTGAGATTAGCTGAGATCTCACCTAATTGATCAATCAGCATTCAGAATAGCTGAGACCTTCAGGTAAATAAAACAAAGCTAATAACAGCAACAAACCAGTGTAGTTGCCAACTACGATATGGTACAATTAGCATATTCCAATGGAGTAAATAATAGCCGTTTTCAGGCTTTCAACTGAGCCTTTTTGCATTAATGGTTTTTTTGGCACTTCTAGTAAGAGTATTCTAGTATCTATACCACTGCCTTTGTAGATTTTGCCTTACCTAAACTCTGGTTTGTAGGCTTTGCCTTGCCTAAGCACTTTATGGAGGTTTCCTTTGAGTACCTAAGGTTTTAGTTTTTTATGCCGTGGGATCTTCGCCGCAGATTAATGAGCGACATATGCTCTAGCATTTTCAACAATATTTTGAAATTATAAAAAATTAATTTATTGATAAAATATATTAACAGTAAAAGGCTTTACTATCTACAAAAGGATTTACTCAATGCAAATAGTAATAATTTGGGGCGTACTGTACGTCCCTGGTTAAGTTGTAAGGTACCAAAGCTGACGTTCGAACACCGTCTTCGATGGTTCCGCCAAGATATTACAGCGGTCTTTGGTTTAGTTTGGACATTTCTGCTCGACTCGTATAGGTTTTTGACATGTAGTTTGATATAGTTCGTAATTTTGACGTATTTTGGAAACTGCTTTCTGTCACAATCGTTTAAGTTACAGTTTCAAATATGTCTGAACAACGAAATATATAATACGTAAATTACTAGAATTTTTCAATAGCAAAGAAATAATAAGAGAAAAATTATGATCAAATACACTCTTTATTTGTTTACAATAATTAGTAAGATATAATATGTTTTCTTTCCCGATATTTTCACAGTTGGTGATAATTATGTTTTCCATTTTTCTTACAGTATTGCGTAATTTCTTAAATTCTATTAAAACCACATCTTTAGACGCCATGTAACACCTGAAAAGTAAAAGTTACACTTTCAGTGCCGCAAAAAAGCACGTACTGTAACCCGTACTTAGGTAAAATTTGGAACGATACATTACCAACCTAATATGTATTAAAATTTGGGGGTGAAAGTTAACAACATTGTTTTTGTTGACCAAACAAAAGAACGCCTATATTGGCCCGTGAGCCCAAGTCATAAAATTGATCGGAATATGACGCTGCGGGAATTTCAATTACTTTTAGGACATCAGCAAAAAACTGAAACCGTAGTTAATATCAGATTGAATTAACGGTATCTGTTGTACAGTGTGTTATATATGTAATGTTTCAGTTTTAATTTGTCACAAAAGTAATAAATAAAATATATTGTCTTATAATAAAAGACACATTACTATACAGTGACATTTCTATGCAGGCTTTAGTAGTACTAATTTCTACTACTGAAAATGCAAAAAGATACAAGTCTATAAAGTCATTCTTAATCGCGATTATTGAAAAAAGTAAACATTTGAATGGGCTCTTTTACAATCTAGGATATACAGGCTTCTAGCTACTGTATATATACATATTATTAATATTATTTATTAAAAAATAACCATCTGAAATTATTTTAATAAAAGTATTAGCAAGCCATCTCCGCTTTTAGAAAAATATATCTATTTTGAATAAATTCAGGATTACTAAAAGAATGTTGTCCTGTAATCAGAAGATTCAGAAGAATTCACTTGTACTCAATTGGTTCAGATACATGGACTCTCAATATCTTGCTAGGCTGGTGTTTTATAGACAAGAAATCGCACTTTTAAACAGTGATAAAACAAGTAAATCCATCCAGTGACGAAGCGTAACGCAACCAAAGCAAATTCCTTTCATTTTTCACATTGAAAGATCAGGGAGAATATGTAAACATCAGAAATTGTACCTTTCCTGTTTAGTTCAGCAAATTTGTAAAGATACTCAACAATTCTTATTCAACTATGAACAATTTCATGAATTCTTGTTGTTTTAAATAAAATATACTTTTTGTTAATTTGTTTATGAACTTCATTAATTTGAGATTTGAGGGTATCTGGATCCCGAATATTTACATTTTGTTAAAAAGGAAAAGGAAAAAATTAAAAGAAAAACTAAATTTTTTCCCAATATTCGCTGTCATTTTTCCAAATTATAAAATCTCTAGTCACAATTTGATAATTAGACTTGCTTACATTTTATATTATTATTTTACATAGTTTTTATTTATATTTTAATTTCATAATTTTGTGTGGTGTTAAATTTACTGTCGTAAAAATAAAAATGCCACATGAGGTTTAAAGGATTTAACATGCATTTTGTAACCTGAGGGGTTATTTCTTTAATTTATCTACTTGTATTAATTATCTATTTAATGCTCGACAGAGTTACTATTCAATTCTCGAAAGGGAGTTTATTTAGTTATCGTTATACTTTAATTAACACGTGGGAACTTAGAAATGTTATATGTTCAGAAAATTACTTCCAAGCACTTACCCTTTTATTGCTTAAGTGGGATGTAATCCAGTGATTGACTATACAGGGTAGCACTGAAGTTGGAGAAACAAAGGAAACACAAAACTTCCAAGAAAGGTATTATTAACAATAAACAAAACAAACAAACAAAATAAAAACACAACGGCTCGACGACATTATTAATTAATTGATTCAATCGCGACAGCGTACCGAGATTCAGGGAATGCGCGCTCTGTACAAAATTTGGAAAAACTATCAAAATTAATTAATTAGCCCGAGACTCTAAGGTTAATAATTAGTCTGCTCAATGTGAAACTTAAGTAGTAACTCCTTCGAGAATTGAATAGTAACTCTGTCGAGCATTAAATAGATAATTAATACAAGTAGATAAATTAAAGAAATAACCCCTCAGGTTACAATTTCATATTTTTTTTAATTTTCGATTATTCTGTATAAAACAAATATAACATACGGTGTATCCACGGATAAAGTTGAAAAGAGATAAAACTTTTTATTTTATAAAAAAAAATGTGTTTGTGTTCAAATATGCAAAAATTTTATTTTATGTTGGCCGACATAACCAGCGTGTCCGCTGTAACAAATGTTTGGAAATAGTACATGATTTTATCTTTAGAAATCAATACATTGTACTAGTAACACATAAAATCAATATATTCCCAACGTGTCCAGATAGTCTTAAACGTAATTTGGAAACAAAATTAATTCCCATATTTCCAATTTGCAGGTACTTTTATTTTTTTCTTTAATTTTTTTGGTATATTTTCATGTAAAATTTCTTTTAATATAAGAAATCGAAAAAGAAATTAGAAATTGTTTAGAATTAGAATTTTTGTTTATATCATAATATGGCAATCATGTTTAATTTAGCAATAATCTATGTGTTAAAAAAGTATGCCAATTGTCTTCAGCTCTGGTATATGGGCAATTTTTTGATATCTTATACGAAAAATTTCATTTTGCTGGTTCAGAAATGACTGCTTTTGCTCTTGAAATCACCTAATGCTTTGGAAATAAAACTGAGTTTCATATTACTTTTAATCAAGCTGGGTTGTTTGTTGTAAAAAACAAAACCTAATTTGACTTCTGTCAATGTAGTACATCACCATAACGACATATAACGAACAAAAAAGTAATTACGTAAACTGTTTTTATATTTAGAAATTTTAAATAGAATTTCACCTAAGGAAGCGACCCTACTGGTGCAGGAATTGCAAAGCAGCGTAATCCTGCATGTTTTAAAATATTATGAAATTTCCTGTCAGGCGGTTAGACATTATTAAAAAATACTTTTCAATACCTTAAAAAGAAGCCCTCCAACATTGCCGATGGAAATTACATAAAATCTGTCACTGTTGACACCAACTGTATGGAAGAAATATGTATTACTCTTAAGGCAATGATTAGTTTAAGTTCCTATTACTGATTTTACTTTTTTTACTGGAGAAAATGTATTGTATTTTTTTAAAATTGTCTCTGCCTCTTGACCAGTATAAACTTTGATTCGCAAACTGGCAGGACACGAGAGGTTGTGACCCTGAAAACTGTGAAAGTACGAGTACTCTAAGTAAGATGAGCATGTTGGAAGTTCAGAGTTTATAAGTGTTTGCGGCTTAGGGACTAAACTAAATCGGCCGCCCCAGCGGACTCCCAATTTGTTAAGTGAACGAGATTTGATGTAATAAAACAGACATTAATGGGTAATTAATTCAATCGAATTAGGCCGACATCGTGCTTCGTGGGCGTACCATTGTGGATCTCTTTTAATAAACTTCAGCTTGTACGGCTAAGTATGTCGTTATTAACCCTTAATTAAATGCGTAGGGTTCTACTGGATAAGAGTAAAAAAAATGAACTAGTATTTTTTCACACTTAATATTCCCAATATTTATAATATTGAGTTGGGGAATAAGTAATGTCCGTTTTTTTTTTTAATTTAAGATATTTTTTTAACTCCACAATTATTATCAATAAGCTAATCAGTAATGTATTCTCCATAATTATTTATGACGTACTCCCACTGTTCAACAATTTTTTCGATACCTCTTCTGCAGAAATCCTCCGGTTTTTATTCGAAAAACTCATCCAATCAATAACTCGTTTTCGTTGTTAAAACAAACAAGGAGTTTGATAAATAGCGGGAAAGGTGAAAATCAGAAGGCGCGAAATCGGGGGAGTAAGAGGGTGGGTCAGAACTTCCCAATTTAACTCTCGAATGGCCGTTTTGGTCTTATTGGTAATATGTCATATTGCAAAAGAAGTTGCATCGCCGATCAGGCGTTTTTTTGAGTAGCCGCGTGACGTGGAGTCACCTTAATAGTAGACTAGATTTCTGCGTAGTCCATTGAAATGAAGGCTGAACCTCCATTTTTTCCTCTGTCGATCAAACCTGGGCGCAATTATGTTTTCGACCCTCAGGAATCCGAATCCGCAAAAATTTTTGACCTAGGTGGTCAGGAAAGGGGTCAAAAGGTCAAAAAACCGTAAAAAATAAGGTTTATCGCAAATATCTCGTAAACTACGGCAAGTAGCAAAAAAATAATTGCACCATCGTGTTCCCAGGGAAATTTTACATCGATTTTATGCCATTGCTTATTAAAATTAAATAAATTTATGTCATGTTTTGGACAATTACTAAGCAAGAGAGGGGAAGTGTATATCTCCGGCGGTGAAACGTATTTGGGGAATAGTAGAGCGCGCGCACGCTACATGTATCAGCTGACTCGCAGTTGACAGCTCTAGCAGGTGTGCCTCTTTGGAATATAATGCGATTTCAAATATAATTAGCCTGCAGTTGTAGTGGATTTTTTTTGCTACTTTAATTTTTAAATGGAAAACCAAAAATATTACGAATGATTAATGAATGAACAGAAAACAAAATTTTAGAATGAAATACTTATTGCAAAAATGAAATATACAGGGTGTCCCGAAATTAGGGGGTAATATTTCTACAGGGTGTTCTGTGTCGAAAAAGATTACTTTTTCTTTATATAAACGTGGGTCCAAAAATTCTTCCTAAATTTACCATAACTTTTTGGGCCGTGAACTTTTTTAACTTTTGAAAAGTATGAAATTTCATAATTTTTTATTAAAAAAAGGTACTCTTGGTTCATATTGGTAGAATGTTCCATTTTTGTGTAAAATCCGTTTAAAAATAATGTTACATTTGTTAATCACCGGGAATCGAAATTGTCAATATTTTTATCGTCGCAGATTTTGAATAACAAAAATGCGTTTGACGTTATTTGCATTGACAGTTCAGTTATTTAGTTTCGGATTTCGGATTCAGATTCCTGAGGGTCGAAAACATATTTGCGCCCAGGTTTGATCGACAGAGGAAAAAATGGAGGTTCAGCCTTCATTTCAATGGACTATGCGTTGGCGGTTTGATTGTTTTGTAAGAGTTCGTAGTAAAGAATCCCCTTCCAATATCACCAGATGCATAACATTGTCTTTCGAGTATGAAGTTCTGGTATTGTTTGTGCAGTTGCTTGTTTTTTGCGACTTAACCATTCTTTCCGCTGTTTCAAGTTCGCGTACAGACACCATTTTTGATCACCTGTGACAATATGATGAAGAAAACGTTCTTTATGACCACGTGTAGGAATGTTTCTCCTCGCGAGGAAGAGAAAATTGGGGCAAATAAAGGCACCAACTCTCCTAAACACTAAGCTAAGCTTTGCACCGGTTGTGAAATACCTAGAAGTCACACCCGATGCAAAGCTAACAGATAATGTTCATGTTGAAAGGCGTACATATCCTATGAGCAGTGACGCAGGACCGTTGGTAAAACCTGGGGAATGAAACCAAAAGTGGTCATGTGGATATACACTGTCAAAGTTAGCCTACGGGGCTAAATAAAAGCTCAGCCAGGTACTCCATATGTTGATGGCTTTTACAATATCAGTGAACAGATAATGTGATTTCTTTACTTAGATAAAAATAATTTTATAGAAACTCACCCTGACTGATTCTTTTGGCGTGTGTTTGTTTATTTGATTTTAATTTTTTTTGTCGTATTGCAAAGTTAATAAATAAATAGAATACAAATTCTACAGGAAATTCTCAAAATAACCAAGTGTCCAAATTTGAAAAAAAAAACATTCAAAAGCGCAATTTAGACCAGCTAAAAATGCTAATGGTATTATTTTTCATTAACATTATTGGTTTGGTAGTAAATCGCAACTGTATAGTACCTACACCATAATCATAAATAGATTGTACAACAAAATAATTACCGAGAACACCAATTTTGTAACTCATATTCATACTACGAAAAAAGCTTTGAAGAAAAAAGGAACGCGTAACAAATGCATGCAAAATCGCAGGTTGATACATTAAAATAACAAACCAATGTTTAAATTATCTTCGTTCAAACATAGAAGCGTCTCTTTCAGGCATTGTTACTTTTTTTACTTGCCGTCGTTTGAAACCCCTGAATCTTACGCGGTAACTGTTGAAACAAAAACGGTGTCTAGTTTCTTATGTACACAGTCATTACCAAAGCAAGTGAACCTCGAGGACTTGATCTTGAGATTTATGCAGTCATTAGGAGTTACGACGCGAAACGCCATTGTTAGAAATCTCCTTTGAATATATTCAGGATTTATGATGTTTGTCTTTATTATTATAATCTCTGCGAAAATGAGGACGTTTCCCTAGATAGAATTAACTACAAAATGTACAATAAATTTCAGTACGTAATAGTAATATCTAGTACAACAAATCTGTAAGATATAGATGCCAAAATGAATAATAGCTACTCTCATTATACCCGCATTGGTGACAGGACAGGATATAGGTATTGGTATTACTATTATAATTGTAACTTTTATCGCTAGTGAAAACATTGTCATATCATATTTTTTAACCTCACAAATTGTACAAACTAATGAGAAATATATCTGATAAACAGTCAAGAAACATATTTCTCACAATTTACAATATTCCGCAAGAAATTACCATGTCCATCCACGGATTGTAGTTTCCTTAACCACTATAAATAATAATGATAATTACTAACAATCGATACAATGATTACGATAGCGAACTTCCGCAGCCATCGAAGAAGCGCAGGTGAAAGCTAAGTGTGGATTCTCCAATTTGAATTGCAGATTTACCTTTACATGTTCGAAACACTCCTTCAGCTTTGAATCACAGAAATAACGAAACCGTTTGGAAAATCTTGCCTTTGAATACAATCTATTGCGTGGATTGTCACAAAGGATGCGTTTTTTAGTCCAAATGCCATACGACCTAATTCTCAGTGGCCATTGTCTCCACTAAACGCGGATTTTGGGACATCCTTTGGATCTATTTCGATCTGGTGGAACCCAGACGCCAAATCTAGTGTCGTGAAGTATTGACACTTGCCTAGCTGGTGTAGAAGGTCAGAGATGTTGGGTACTTGTCTCCTACAGTCAACTCATTGAGCTTTCTATAGTCGACAACAACTCGCCATTTCCGTTTGCCAGAGGCATCAAGCTTTTTGGAACGGCCCACACTGGGGAGGAAAAGGGAGAGATCGAGGGGGGAACAATATTTTGCTCTAGCATTTTAGACATCTGTGTTTTGACTTCTTCCTTGTGTATTTTGGAGGTAACTATTTGATTTCGTGGATACTGGTTTCGCGTCGTTGGTATATAGAGTGTTTAATTTCGTTGGTGGAGTTTAGTTAGTCACCCGCAAGATAGAAAATGTCAGAGAGATCTAGACAGAGATAGGTTAACAGTTTGCTTCTTTCTTCGTTTAGATGGTCTAAACGAAGCTGACTTTTTATTTCGCTGTCTCTCCGACTCAATTTGAGTATCTGTTTCGTTAAAATCATTTAGGGAAAATTTTTAATACATACTTCAGTAAGATTTAATACGCAATGTTCTATTAAAGAACTTATAGGATTATATTTTATTATATAATAATAACAATAGTGAGTACCTAAAGATGAAAAATTACAATGCATAGAATATAAATAATAGAAATTAACCTACAACCACTGCCGTGTAATTGTTAGAATCGGCACTTATCTGAAGCATGGTCTAATGATTACCCAACCATTAGAAACATCTTGATTAAGAGAATTATAGTATACAATGAATATAGAGAATGAGATTAAAAATTAATTATTGCAAATATTAATATCCATAAAAAATCCTTGAAACTAGCTTTAATTTCCATCAAAGTTTTTAAAAGACGGCACGTACACACTATACAGGGTGTAACTTTAAGTGCAGGCCAATTTTTTTAGGAGTAATAATACGTATACCCCTGAATACGAATCTATTTTTTTTAATCAAATAAATAGTTAATCTTTTAATTTACTTTAATTCTTGTTCACGATATTACTGTGTGTCGGAAACTGGTCTACCCGGAATTAGCGTGGTAAGTCGTATCAGTGCACTATCAGCGTTGCCAGTTTTTAACTTTTTTAAACCAACCTACATTGTGCGAAGTTACATTGGAAAATAATTCAGTAAAACATATTGCTTAGCTACGTGTTATTTTAAAGTTACCATTTTTTTATATCATTGTGGACAAAGCGCCGAACTTTAATAAAAACGTTATTGTTTTTAAAACTAGTTGCAAATAAAACTAATTTATGTTCTAAAATAACAATTTTTGTAGTTTTAAAAAACGTACAACAAAAAAATTCAAAAATACTTACTAGTCTAAAATTTTTTACAATTATCTATATTGTGTAACTAATGTGTGTATTTAATTTGTGAATCTCAGTGTCTATGACTTCGGACATTAACCTAGTTTAGCTAAATTATACTACTGTCTACGTAAAGTAGATTAGAGACGCATTTAGAAAAGTTAAAACAGGTAATGTTCAAAAATTATTCTGAACAAAATGTTTCTACCTTTTTTTCTCAGTCCCTTCAGAAGGTGCGAGACATATTACATTAATTCAAAATAAATTAAACAGCAACAAAATTAAACCGTGAACAGTTTAAATTTAAACAGAATCCGATCTTGTTCCGAACGCTTACAAAGGGCAACGAAAGTTAGCCTCCGCTGTTAGAACCTACTTTTTGTCAGGAAAAAATTATGCTGTTTCAAGAAGGCGATATCAGATGGATTATCTCGACCGACAAGTACAGTATAAGAAAATGTTTATAAGATTGGTTTAACATTTGAGAGATTATGGGAGCTTTGAACGCCAACTCGAATACTCGAAGATTAGCCACACGTATATCTTATGTTTATAGTGTATCTTATTTAAAAAAATTAAACTTTCGTTTTTGTAGGATGATAGGAATCGTGGAGAACACCTACTCAACAAAAGTAGCCCTTTGGCTCTTTAGCCGTGCCTCATGACGAGTAGTGTGGACATTTGGTTTTTAACAATCTTTCCTTTGAATTATTAGATTTGACAACAACGCATACCGCAATTGCCAAATGCTGCCGTTGCATGAGATCACACTAGCTTGTCTAGCGGCGCGGTATGAAAATTACTAAGAAAATATTTTTTTTTTAATTCAGTTTTCACTATGAAATTTGAGAAAACAAACTTATGATATGTTTTTCTAAAGAGTAAATGTAGCCTCTGTATAAATATGACCCCCAACCAAAGTTACACCCTGTATAGTTATGTCTTATGGCTGTTTAAATAGTAATGAATAGAATTCTTCCATAAAATATCCCAAATTGAAATATTCCTTCACCATAAAACCAGTGGAAGAATGAACAGAAGTAAAAGAAATCGTTTTCCTGTGCACCCGGTATTTCAGCTTCAGCATTCCCTCTAAAATCAAATTGACACATTGCTCAAAAATACCTTTGATTTAGACAAAAGATAATCCAGCTGTACTATTCTAAGTTAAACAATGAAATTTTCCAGCACCCACCTAGCTTTGCATTTATTTTGTAGATTCAGTCGGGGAAACTCGTTTCGCAAAACCATGAATATTCAAAGGCTTAGTCATATCCGTTTTGTTGACAGCTCAAACCGTTCACTTTTTTACAGAGCAGTTGTGGAAAGAGAAACAAGGCAAACGGCGATTCCTAAGTAAAAATTCCTGTGAAGGTACAAAAATGCTTTTGCGGCAATGTCAACAGTACCAGACGTACTACTTCGAAGTGAGACACATTTTACAGAGTTTCACTTTGCTATATTCATTAGGACAACAACTCCTTGGTTACTCGGTGCTAATAAATATAGAATTGGCAGATTTCACAAGAAAATACGATATTACCGGAGAAAAAATCTTCAAAACGGCAGATAATATATTTGTAGGTATACAGTGTATTAAACTTAAACCATATACTTTAGAAATACTCTCTCTCAGCAAGAATAGTTTCATAAATTTCTATCTGTGGGATATAAACAAATCTGGTTAATACAGGGTGTTTCATGACGAACTATACATATACTATAATGGTAGTGACCACTTAAAAAGTCGTAGGTCACAATTTGCTGATATACAGTGTGGCCCATATACAGAGTGACCAACACGATTCTATTGATTATTTCATATTGGCTTCTAGATGTACTTGCTGAACCAATTAGGATGATCCAGTTGACAATCCATGGCATGCTATGATTTCTTTTAGAAGCGTTTTTGGGGCAGTCTGACTATGTAGTGGTAAGTTTCATTAAATTTTAAAAATCTAGTAGGCGTTATTAAGGCCTGAAGATGAAAAATTAATCAAATACTGACCCTGCTAATTATGACTGGGAAATAATGGAGCCTTTTTTCTTATCAATCCACATTCTATCTGTTTCATACGCCTTTTATATTGCTTCAGTCATTATTTTTCCTTTGTATCTTGGATGTTCATTCGTGTTTACGGTATACGCGCTAAGCACAGTTGACAGTTGACCCAACTTTTACCACCACGCCATACTGATGTGCAATATTGCCAGATTTCACCCATAGTTTTACAAGCTCTTAATGAATATATAGAAACGTTTATTCAAATAAAAAGTTAATTGCCGTGCATTAAACACGAAAAATATATGAGAGCTAGTATGTGTTCTATACATTTCATTCGCATATATTATATTTAGTTCGGTCAAATTAGTTTATGTAAGGTTGGTACTACAACGTAACTCCCGTGTATAAGCCTAGGCTTCCCTCCCGCACCGCCTGCCCCGCAAGAGATCTATCGAACCTCCTGAAAAGAGATAAAGAGTAAAATATTTTCATACTTCACTTAGTTAATTATATTTATTTATGTACTTAAATTCAGTGATATGTAATCTGATGGGACGCCACTGGAACAGTCGCTCACATAACTAGAACCGAAGCCTTGGAAATTCTATTATTTTTTGGCTTGAAGATATTTTTAATAAAAAAGGATCAAGGTTGTGTTCGCTTATTTCAATTAAATGTAATTTCTTTAACATACAAGCGGTAACAAAACAAACTGGAATACTGCAATAGAGAGGAAGGTGCCATTGAAACGTTGCGGTAGATTTTGTTTGTATTTTTATTATTATTACATCGTGAATCGCATTATTTGGTTTGCCCATTAAAAGCATACAATGTCATTGACAAGATTACGAAATATATTGACAAATATAAATACCACATTCTTACATCTACAAATTTTATATCGACAGAAGTGTATTTGAAGCTAGTTTAATATTATAGACCAGAAAAATAAGCTGGGAAATAACCATTTCGCGACTTTTTGTTTCGGCAAGCTGAATTTATCACTATAGATGCTAAATATTATGTACAATAACATATTAGTTTCCACAGTCATAAAAATGGGGGGAAGATTGTTTACAGGATGGTAAGTTGTATAATTTTTACGTAAATTCAAGTTTTTCGCTTATAACTTTGTTCCGTTCATTTCCACGAGAAAACAGTATAGTGCTTTTTTTCTTCCTCAAAAGACCTACAAAACTAGCCCTCTAGCGTCAAAAAATATTGATTAGATCAAAAGTTATACACAGAAGCAGTTTATTTATGACTTTTGAATTAAACATTTATAAACTACGTTATTATTACCAGAACGTTTTGGCATCTTATCCTTTCACATGAAATCGATAAGTTGAATAGTTTACAATTTATGGCCTTATAAACAAATTAACTAATTATTAGTCTGGACGATCCCGAGGATCTTCCACAATCGCACTGATTTTTTTCATTTTAGCCTTAGTTGCAAAATGAAGTATTCGACGCACGAGTGTGATATAGTTACATATTCGGAAAGCTTATGAAAAGAGCTTTAAGTTAAAAAAAAAATCGTCAAGATTCGTTGAAAAACAACGGAGTTACAGACTGCCAAAGTTGACGGCCTATTGTTAAACAAATTAAGTTGGTAGCGGCAAAAAAAATACTGTCATAACCAGCAACCCGAGTACTTTCCCAGATAAAAATATTTTATTTGGAAGTATGTTAAGTGCATAAGAAATATTGTCAAAAGTCAGTGAGTCGCTTGATTTTCTGCGAGCCGTGGCGCGGCGGAAGGGTGGAGGAAGCAAACGACAGCAAGTCCGAAGAAAATGACGATAATATTCCTAGTCCTGCCGTTAAATAAGCGAAATTCGCTTGAAAATAATATATTTGACAGTCTGTAGCTCCGTTGTTTTTCAACGAATCTTGACGATATTTTTTTAACTTAAAGTTCTTTTCATAAGCTTTCCGAATATGTAATAATATATAACTATATCACGCTCGTGCGTCATATATTTCATTTTGCAAATAAGGCTAAAAAATTTAAAAAAAAATTCAGGTTGCAAATTTGAAATTAAAAAAAAATAATAGATTTCAATGTATTATGAAATCTACCATGAATAAAATCAGTGCGATTGTGGAAGATTCTCGGGATCGTCCAGACTAATAATTAGTTAATTTGTTTATAAGGCCATAACTTGTAAACTATTCAACTTACCGATTCCAGATTTCGTGTGAGTTATTAGACAGTAATAAGGAATGAGAGGATGCGATGCCAAAACGTTCTGGTAATAATAACGCAGTTTATAAATATTTAATTTAAAAGTCATAAATAAACTTTTTCTATTTATAACTTTTGATCTAATCAATATTTTTTACGCTCGAGTACTAGCTTTGTAGGTCTTCTGAAGACGAAAAAAAATACTTTACTGTTTTCTCGTGGAAATGATCGGAAAAAATTTATAAGCAAAAAACGTGAATTTACGTAAAAATTATACAATTAACCACCCTGTAAACAATCTTCCCCCCATTTTTATGACTGTGGAAACTAATATGTTATTGTACATAATATTTAGCATCCATAGTGATAAATTCAGCTAGCAGAAACAAAAAGTCGCGCCCAACACTATATTTCCTGGCCGTAGATATGCTGAGAATTGATTTTAACTTGCAATTACAAAAAAAGAGCTAGTATAATTACTATTTTCTGTTGCTAAAATATTCTTATCTTGGAATAAATTCGTCAATAAATAAAGAAACAAAACTGTGATTGCTGCACTAAAGTAATCAAAAGATTCTATTTTTATAGAAAATTCTCGTTAAGCAGTATCGGGATCTGAATACAGAGACAAATTTAAACAGGACTTTCCCCATCTGAATTCAGTTGCATTGTTCAGAGAAAGATAAATTGGAACGTCGTTAATTCAAATTGGAATTAAAAGTATTTAACACTTCTGCTGCAGTTTAATTCAATTGCATTTCTTTAGAGAAGCGGGCTGTACCTTAGCGAACTCCTCAAATACTAAATTTGCATCTAATTCTTCTGTTCCCATTCACAACATGTTTTTAAACCATAAAAATAGTAAGGCCATGAGAATCCCTTCCTCGATCGAAATAACTGACAAACGTTCTTTTCAGTCTCAAATATTTAAATATAATTATAGTGCCTATTTTTTCTCCATAAAAAATGTTTTTGATAAGTTACAGCAAAGAATTATTTCATGAATGCGCAGAATTATCAATTGAGTTTAAAATACAGTTATTATTACTTTTTTTTATTGATAAACCACTTATGATTATAGTTAAATTAATAAAAGAAATTATGTCGCCAAACGTAACTATTAAAACTAACTGGTTACAATTATTTCTGTTTAATCGTTTCTACCAATTAATAGCAATCGGAAAATTGTAATCAATTAGTAAAACGTTGTGTAAGAGCAATTTAAATTATAAAATTATCAGTCGGTGCTGATTAATTTGAAGGTACAAATGTACGAGACGAAAACAAAATATGACACAAAATACAGGGTGTTCCATTTAAAATAATTTTATCGCAGTTCTGGTATAGTATAAAGAAAGTACCCAAGTTAATTGAAGACATATACTATTGGTGGAAACCTTGGTATTGTATTTAGTTTTGATAATATTTCGAGGATGTTACAGACATCATTTTTTGTGTTTTCTAATAAATCAGGAAGAGTAGGTATACAACTGAACCAAATAAACTGTCACCGAAAACCCCACACTATACATTTATTAAATCGCTGGTGAAACGTGAATTCTGTACAACATAAGGATTAGCATCACACCAACAGTGAGCGTTATTGTTTGTATCATTTGGCTGTTGCGTCACTTGCTGCCTAAACCAACCACAAAATAATTGTCCACACAGGCTGAAAATAATTCTCAGTCAAAACTTGCACGCTTTACACATGATAAGGATGCAATAACTACTCCCGTAATACACTCCATGCCATAGCCTTGCGCGATATTGCGGGTACTGCGGCTCAGGATTTCTTCGACAAGTGACATCTAAATCATATTCGCACTCCCTGTACATTAATACCACATCCGCTATTATTGATTTGAATAAGGCATTTTGAAATAATACGACGTAAATAAATTACAGTAGACCAGAACAAAGACGCATCCACATCCATGCCATGCAAATAGCCACAGTGATCTAGTTATTGCATATAAACAGTTGATTAAGACATAGGGTCGTCCTAAGTTTCGCGTAATAATTCTTAAATAATTTTTTGTACCACATGATATTTTATACCACAGGATGCTTAATGGAAATTGTTTATTTTCACGTTCTCTGTTACCTCTTTGAAGGAGGTACTTATTTCGAAAACACTCTGTATGTTCTGTCGAAGCAATGAATGTTGCAGGGATTTATGCTAGTCATATCAAACTGCCAGCTGCTGCGTTTATTATTGCTATTGAGAACAATCAATTTCAAAAGTCAGAAGCGATTCAAATTTAATTACAATTCTAGGCATTCCATTATGATTCGTGTTAGATTTAAATAAAAAGTAGGTAAATAACTGCTTTAAAACATTAAAGGAATAGTAGATATTTTGATAGTTGTTGTTATGCATATTAATATTGAAATAAACAGTTGCTACCATTGACTAAAAACTGCACAGGTGTCTGCCTCAATTTAACAAATAATTTTTGAAATACTACAATTTTTTTAAATGAAACAACGGTCATTAACTAGAGAAATCCTTTTTTCATTAAAAAAAAATTCACAAAATAGGTAAAGGTACCTAAATAAAAAATGTTATAAATAAAATCGGTGTTCTAAAATGTCATCATTTTTCTTTCTCTTTACCATATTGTAAAAACTCATGATTCCATGATATCCGGGTATGTATTATAATAATTGCTTGTACCTGTTATCCATTCTTCATTGCACAATCTCTTTCAATGCAGTTGCTGTTCTATTTGAATACTGTCATTTGAGGTTTTGAAATGTTCTATGTGTAGCTAATAACCTTGTTTCTTATGATCATTATGTATTTAGATTTTTTAACAAGATTTCAGAATGATGACCAGTTTGAATTACTGGTGCATTTTTAATGGAAAGCACAACTGATAGGTAACGTTTATTCCTGACCTAATAATATGAATTTCATCAAATTTTTTCTTTCAAATAACTGTAAAGTACTTTAGGGCAGGCATTTTATGGACAAGAAATCGCATTTTAGATGAAATCACAACATGAGTCGATATTCCATTCAAAAAATTTGCAAAAAGGAAAAATTACGTCCATATAAAAAAATTCATTTATTACAAGAATTGAGTGAAGACGATTATGATCGTAGAATCGAGTTCTGCGAAGTCTGAACAATATTTATTACTTTTGCAAGAATATATTGTTCCAGAACTTAGACAATTATTCCCGAACAATAACAATCCAAATTTACCGGCAGAACAAATATGATTTCAACATGATGGGACATGCGGTACAGGCATATCCAGATGAAACTTTTCCTGATAAATGGATTGGATGCAGAAGGGCAATTGAATGGCCAGCTAGCTCTCCCGATATGACCCTGCTTGACTTTTTTCTGTGGGGTCACAAAAAATGTTGTCTACAAAAATAGGCCACAAAATATCGAAGAGTCGCAGGAAAGGATAAGGCATAAAATTTTCACTATTCTTCCCAAAATTTTATTCAGCGAATTCATTACTGCGTCAGGAGGTAAATGGTGAACACCTTATAAAACAGAATTCCAAAGAAAATATTTGTCGTTTATTAAAACTTGTCTCCCTTTTTTTATTCTGGCACAACTATTGTTTTCATGAAATTTAAAATATCCAGGACGTTCATTAAAAATTACATTTTTTGTTTCATCCGTATATTAATGTCATGTTGTTATAAACAATATGACGCTCGACCAAATACACAAATTTATGCTTTTGTTCTGTGTATTTTTTACTTAATTTTAAACCCATAAAATTTAACTTAGGCTCGATTTTTGAAACAGGGATGTGTTTGGTCCAAGGACATTTAAATAAAGGGGACTTATTTATTTACATTTCTAGATGAAGTCTGGTCTATTCACAGTCTAATTGTATCATTGTTGTCAGTGTATAATTATACTGGAAATATACTTAATATTTTTATCGCAATTTTCATCACAATTGTGAAAATTATTATTATAGGATAGTATTATTAAGTTATGCATACAATATTGTTAAATTCTGTACATATTAAACTATTTTTCATTTTTCATATTTGCCATGTTTGAAGACTTGGCAACTACGCAATAATTTGTAGCGTGTTCCTCGTTCGTTCTGCCGTGGTTGGCAGAATATGGCGTCTCTTGTTAGAAAATAGTTGTGATTTTAGTAAGTGAAACGTGATTAGTGTTTATACATGTATTTTGGATAAACTTTTAAGGTGTGAATATGGTTAGACAGTGCAGAATTTGTAAGAAATTGGATTATAAACATCCACATCAGCTATCCTTCCACAGGTAAGCGTGCTTGAAGGTGACTTTGGAATGTATATGCAACTGTGGCCATTGTCGTGCGTGTGGGTAACTTTTATTTGAATAACGGTAAAATTTTATAAAACTGAC